>NW_020174933.1:2555368-2559589 GCF_003031525.2 Neophocaena asiaeorientalis asiaeorientalis | reverse complement strand
AAAAAAAAAAAAAAAAATCCAATTACTGGAAGTCAGTTTGTCTACACAAAATAATTACGCGAGGTAAACAGGGCATTCAGTCTGAGGACTATAGGCAGGGAAGGCAGAAATGCTACAGGGCTGCATTGACAACAACGTCCATCGTGTGGCGTCCTTGTCCCACAGGTAAGCAGTAGGATTAGACTAAGCAACTTGACCTAGCTAATCGGGGCTAGAGAAGCCCTTGTTGAGATTAGGAACCCCCAGAGCAAAGAGATAAAGCTACAAATAGAAAGGTCTTCACACACAGTGACTGTGGCCACAGCTCAGAGAAGAGTCTCAGCACATAAGCAGTAGGGCTATGGCTGAAGTGTCGGCATATATTGTTCATGTTCCTAAAAAGGGTGTCATCTGGAGTCAGAAACTACTATGTATGTCTGAAATGAATAAGAGAAACGAAGTCACAACTAAAAGGACAGCAGCCCACTAATCAGCAAGCTAAGTAAAACGCTGTCTGATTCTATGTCAGATGTGTGTTTTTTTAACATCTTTATTGGAGTATAATTGCTTTACAATGGTGTGTTAGTTTCTGCTGTATAACAAAGTGAATCAGCTATACGTATACATATACCCCTATATCTCCTCCCTCTTGCGTCTCCCTCCCACCCTCCCTATCCCACCCCTCTAGGTGGTCACAAAGCACGGAGCTGATCTCTCTGTGCTATGCGGCTGCTTCCCACTAGCTATCTGTTTTACATTTGGTTGTGTATGTATGTCCACGCCACTCTCTTACTTCGTCCCAGCTTCCCCTTCCCCCCCTCCCCGTGTCCTCAAGTCCATTCTCTACTTCTGTGTCTTTATTCCTGTCCTGCCTCTAGGTCCATCAGAACCTTTTTTTTTTTTAAGATTCCATATATATATGTTAGCATATAGTATTTGTCTTTCTCTTTCTGACTTACTTCATTCTGTATGACAGACTCTAGGTCCATCCACGTCACTACAAATGACTCAATTTCGTTCCTTTTTATGGCTGAGTAACAGTCCATTTTATATATGTGCCACATCTTCTTTATCCATTCATGTCAGATGTGTTTTAAAAAATGTTTTAACATCATCTCACAACACTCCTATAAAGTAGGAGGGAAATTATTCCCACCCTCATTTGTCTGGTGGATCCACTAAGAGCCCTGCCCAGGTCACCTGGCAACTGCCTCCATCTTTGGGACTAAGGACCACCTGCTCACCCAGGTTGGGAACCTGCTCATTCCTGAGTCATTTAAATGTTGTGCCTCCCATTTCTCCGAATCGTCTATCAACATGGAACCTCACTGCAAACTGTCTTACTGGGCACCCCTGGACCTTTGGTTTTAATTTTGTGACACCAACTAGATGCTAAGTCACCTGAAGGAAAGGACCAACCTTCTCTCCTCCCAGACCCCTTATTTACTCGGAACTGTGCTCTGGTGAACGCTCAACACGTTTTAAGTGACTTGTCCAGAGCAGGAGACTAGAACACAGGTCTCCAGTCCTCTCACTACAAAGCCACTGTTCTAGAAGTGACAGCACTTACGTCCTCATTCAACGATATTTTCTATGTTTAGCCAGACAACATGACAATTCTATTAGTCAAGGAAAGTCAGAATTATGTCTTCTCACTGGAAACTCAAGGAAACTAGTTTGACTTAGTTGTTCTTATAACCAATTTGACCACATTTGGAGAAAGGGATTATTTGTATTCAAAGTCACTTCTTATACTTACAAGATACTTGAGGCTTTTTTTTAAAAAAGGAGATTGACAGGGACTTCCCTGGCAGCCCAGTGGTTAAGACTTCACCTATCAATGCAGGGGGTGTGGGTTCGATCCCTGGTCAGGGAGCTAAGATCCCACATGCCTCCAGGCCCAAAACCCCAAACATAAAACAGAAGCAATATTGTAACAAATTCAAAAAAGACCTTAGAAGTGGTCCACATCAAAAAATCTTAAAAAAAAAAAGAGATTGACAAATGAAAACATTTTTCTCTGGTTCTGACTGATTAAAAGTCAACTAAATGTTAATATTGTCTACTGTCTAGATACGATCATCTGAAAATTGAGGTAACCTGGTCTGGCTTCATTTATCATTTATGTTTTCATTTTAGTCTATGTGGAATAATTTTGAGTACTGGTGGAGTCACAGAGTTCCATACTTAGCTGTTTGGTATATAAATAGAACACTATCTTAAAAATAATTTGAACTGGGTGACTAACCCAACAGAGAGGTGAAACAACTTCTCATTAGCCCAAGTGGATTCTGCTGTGTTACTGAGAGATGGTGACAAGCTTCCTCCCCTCAGCTCTGGTCACCCCACTTTTCTTTTGCCCAGCTTCCTGCAGCTGGGCCCTGGACCATCCTCCTGAAGCCCCAACACAGCTTCTGTTTCTCAGCTAAGCCACACCCGAGGCAGGAAGGTGTGAATAGTCCTCCGCCTCTTCTAGCAGGCTTCAGGATGAAGACAGTGAGGTGGGGTCCTGAGTGACAGCAGGGCCCCCAGGGGAAACCAACCAGCTTCCTTGGGTAGTAACTCCTCCTTGGACTCACCACTTTTCCTTGCATTGTTGGGAAGTTCTCTGGAGTAGGTTTTGGCTGACCCTGCCCAGGCCCGTTCTCTGCCCTCTGGATGAGGTGTTTGGTACAGTAGTTGGAACCTAGTAAATCCCAGATTAAGTGAGTGGAGCCAGGCATCCCATCGAATGGTTTCCAACTGATGACTGAATGTTTAGGCTGTTCCTGCCCTTGATGTCAAGACCACTGTGCCTCCTCTGTCCCTAGGTTCCAGTGTCCCTTGGATGCTATACCTTGCCAGGAGGGCTGGAACTTAGAAGTCACCTTCCATAGCCTCTCCCTGATCCTGGCTCCTGGTTATCCCTGCCAACTCCATATTGCTGGAAGCAATTTACCATGCCTAGTGCCCATATACCAGTCATGACAAGGGTAAGGCTGAATGTGTGAATGATAGCAGTAGTGACAATTACCATTTATTGAGGACCAGTGGTATGCCAGACATTGTACTAGTGCTTGTCATACGTTTTCTCACTTAATTCTCACAACAAACTCATGAGGTAAGAATTTCCCCTCCTTTTGACAATTGCAGAATCCAAGTCAGTAAGTATAGGTACCTGGCAAGGATCTATAACAAGTAAATAAAAGTTGGAATTCAAATCCAGGGCCAACACTCTTAACTATAAGATGTGTTGACTTCCAACAGGAGTTTTGGACTTTCTTTCCTTCCCATGACTACCTTTTTTTTTTTAAGACTTAGGAGTTAAAATGTGTGGGTCACATAAGTATGAGTTTATTTGCCTCATTTGCTTCATATCTTTGGCAAGGGTAGGGTAGGTCTTTTATTTATTTATTTATTTTTAATATTTCCAAAGTCCTTGGTTCAGTGCTGTGCACAGTTGGTCCACAGTAGATACGGCTGACTAAATAATGACAGAGCCATGTTTCATAAACATAGAGGTAGCAGAGATAGTAGGAGCCAGCTCAGACTCTGCCCCAGAATCTGGTCCCACTGGCAAAATCAAGTCCCTGACAGCACATCATTCTCTGTGGATGTGGCCATGCCTGCACCTATTGTCTACAAATAGTGGTTCAACCAACAGCTGCCCTCCCTAGGCTGACATCTAGCCCTATATAAACATTTATTTTTTAGAACCAGTTCTTAATTCCTACACCCTCTTGGTTTATTGCTAGTTCCTTGAGAAAATAATCTGTCGACATTCTCCAGTCATGGGATGATGACTCAGGCTAGGGATCCGGGCCATTTTCTGGGCAGTAGCTGGACTTCTGGCCCTGTCCTGTTAGGCCCCAAGCCAGCACGCCACAGAGAGGTGCTCCTTCTACCTCCCCACCACTGATGCCAGCCCTTCTGCTCCTTTCCTCCTGCCCACTCTTGCCTCTGCGGTTGCCAGAGAAACCATAAAAATATTACTCCACAAGCTCTAGGAACGAAATGTCAGTGCTGTGTACTATTGTTTTAATTTAAAAACCTAAGTGTTTAATGTAACTCCAGCCTGGGAGAAATCCCCTTACTGGCAGACAACTCCCTTGGAAAAGGAGAGCTACAAAATCAGGAAGAACTCAGGAGTAGCAGTGAAACTTAGGCTTATTAAGAGCGCCTGAACTCCCATGTCTTGCAGTGAAATTGTCTCACGTCTCCCTTGATTTTTTTTTTTTTTTTTTTTTTTTTTTTTTTTTTGAA
>NW_020174933.1:2535891-2555318 GCF_003031525.2 Neophocaena asiaeorientalis asiaeorientalis | reverse complement strand
CCCCTTTTTTTTTTTTTTTTTTTTTTTTTTTTTTTTTTAGGAGTAAAAAAAGTCTCAAGTTTATTTTGACCTGCAACTCTTTGAGGAACTACAAGGATGGTCATTTCATGGGTTCTCGAAAATTCCAATTTTGGCTTAAGGCAAGTCTACATAGTTATAACTTAAAAGAATAAAGTGTTAGAATTTACCAGGTTTTGTTAAATATTTTAATAATTTAAAAAATTCCATAAGTTTAAGTGATAAGTTACACTATGCTAAAGTTTTCTCTTATCCTTCTCAGAATTCAAAGATATATTTATAGTTTTAATCAGTGTACCCATTGCTGTGTTCTTTGATCCCTTGATTACTGTATTGGTTTTTCTTTCTCTCTTTTTTTTTTTTTTTGCTTTTTAGCTCTACCTCCATTTTATTAGTGTTACTTTTTGTGGCTGCTCTAGGATTGAAAAGATATATCTTTAACGTATCACAGTTCAAATCTTCAAATAGAATCCTAGCATTTCATACTTAGAATAAGACCCTTGTAACGGTAACTTCCAACCCGCCTCCCTGCCATTCATAGTCTATTGTTGTCAAACATTTTATATAACATCGTAACGTTATAAACTCCACAATACCGTATTCTTAGTTTTGCTTTAAACAGTCAGCTAACACTTAAAGAAATTTAAAAATGAGAAAAAATGTTTCTTATTACTCAAAAAAATCAGATCATGACACTTCCTTGCGTGAAACCTTTCAATACATTCCTGTTGCCCTTAGAATTTAATCCAAATTCAACATGCCCCGCAACTGAAATCTAATCAGGGGGAGGGAACACGTTTCAGTATCTAGTTCCATGCCCATTTCATGCAAAGTTCTCAGGAAGTGGTACCTAGTTTCATCATTAACTTAATTTTTCTCTGTGTAATTTACATACCCTAAGGAGGAGTAATTAACCTAAATTGAGTGCCACAAAAAAACAAAATCCCTTCCTTCCTTCTTTCCTCTTTTTCCTTCTTTTCTGCTCCCCTCCCCCACCTCTTTGCTGTTGTCTTCCAGAAAACAAAACAAAACACTCTGCCACATACTCGTGTAGGATTCTTGTTAGAGAATATGACCTTTTGGACTTGTGATGTACCTCATTTGTCTTGTTTTTAATAAGGTGTTTGGGAAAAGGTAGAGATTTTCTGCAAGTCGTTTTCTATCATTTTTTCAAAGCTACTTTCTTCACTGTCAGGGCTCTGTTTTCTGGTGGGAGGGATTGGTTTGTTCCCTTCCTCAGAACACTGAATTTAATTGTCCTGTGATAGCTTGCACAGAACTACTCAGCACCCGTTTCTCTTACCAGTTCAGTGAACAACCCAGTATCTTTCCTTTCCTTGTGGGCTCTAAAATGACTGCTTCTTATCCCAAACCTCATCTACCTCCGCCAATCCATGTGTGGGCTGTTGAAATTCTCCCTCCCTCCGTACTCACTGACCTAGTTTGACGTTTCCCCAGGGCTGCTAACTTTCCCTGCTCTGTCTGGAGGCTGTGCTCCTGGGAGTGGCATTACCCCTTGGGGTGCTCTGTCTCTGTCCCTGTCCTTGTTTCTCTGTCCAGCATTTCCAACTATCCACTGAATTGTAAGAGCACAAACATCCTCAACCTTCATAACCTGATCCTCCTTCCAAACAGTCCCGCCTACTACCCATTCCAGGAGAGTTATTCATTTCCTTAGTCACTCATTCATTCTTTCGTTCAATCAATGTCCATTGACTCCCTCCTACGTGTACCCCAAACTGGGATGCTTTGGGTACAAAGAAGTAGATCCCTCCCAACAACCTGTTGGCCTTTCAGGGGTTATCATTGTCATTCTAACTTGGTTCTGCCTGTTCTACTTATGAGAAGTGGATAAAAAAGTTTCGGCTAGGTCCTCTCCTTTCCCTATATCGATGATACCACATGGTAAGGATGCTACCGCTCGATGGTTTCGCAACTCTCATATCAATCTGTAGATTGGTCCTGCTTGGTCTGCTTGGACCCCTGGTTTTCCCCAGTACTCTCTGTCCCCTGCTACTTAATCAGCACATTTTATTAAACAGCAGACACTTTCTTCTCGCAGAAGCTCAGCTAGAGTCTGAACACAGAGTGGAGCAAACATTCCTCATGCCATCTCAGACTTTCTACTTAGAGGCTTCAACTCTATTATTGTTTGATAATTTGCCCCCTTTATCTTCTCTGTTCTCTCTTTTTAATCAATATTTTTTATTGAGGTATACAATGTTGTGTTTATTGAGGTTTACGATGTTGTGTTAATTTCTGCTGTACAGCAAAGTGGTTCAGTTGTACATATATACGTACCTATATATATATTCACTTTAATATTCTTTTCCATTATAGTTTATCATAGGCTATTGAATATAGTTCACTGTGCTATATAGTAGGACCTTGTTGTTTATCTCTCTTTCTTGCCTAATCTCTTGGATTGAGCCCCCAGGTAATTCATCTTTCTCTCCTATTTTCCATCTCTTTTTGTTCTACTTCTAGGAAATCTCTTCAATTTTTCACTTACAACATTTCTATTGAAATTTTTATTTTGGTTAACATTTTGAATTTCTAAGAACTCTTACTTGTTTTCTTGTTATTCCTTTTGCAGAGGTACCTGTTTTTGTTTTAGGGGTGCAACATCTTATCATTTCTGGGGTGATATTCATTTTGCTGTTGTTGTCTTTATTTAGCTTAATTCTGCACCCTGTGTTTTCTCCCCTTCTTGAAGTCCTTTTTTTTCCTCTGTTTATTCTCTCTGTTTCTCTTTTTCACGGTCGTGGCTTTCCTAAAAATATCTGCTTATCCCTAGCTTTGAATTCTTATTTAGGAATAAGATTAGGGTAATTTAGGGGCCAAGCTCAGACTTCTGTGACATAGAGGCCCCCAAACTTCAACTGCCTGAATAAAATAGAAGTTGATTTATCTCTCTCATAGGCAGACTGGAGGTGAATGGTTCCAGCTCTTCTCTGCAAGGGCATTAGAGTCCAGCCAGAGTTGATTGTGGCAATCAGTCAGTGCCAAGAGTTGGAGGTGGCTCAGTGGAGAGAGGAGATAGAGAATGGAGAGACCCAACACATAACAAGAAGTTCCAACAGAGGAGATTGGAGAAAATGAGTAGGGTTGGTGGCAAATGGAAGCATAGGTAGGGAGACAGTCAGCCACACCCAGCCAGCTGGAGGCTCGGGGCAGACCTCCAGTGTTGGGGTGGAGCCTGACAAAGGAGAGGTACAATATCAGTCTAGAAAGAGACAAAGGGTCAGAACAGGACTCAGACGCAGAGCCCAAGGTGCTGAACCCAGAATGACCTAGAACCTTAGTGACTGGAGGTTTGCTCTGTGAGGCCATAGCTGCTGAGTGCTTCTTGTCTTAGGCTCTGTGATGGACTGAATGTTTTCCTCTCAAAGTTCATATGCTGAAATCCTAACCCCCAATGTGATGGTATTAGGAGGAGGGTCCTTTGGGAGGTGATTAGGTTATGAGGGCGGAGCCCTCTTGGATGGGATTAGTGCCCTTTACTGAGACCCACCCAGAGAGCTCCCTCATTCTGTCCACCATGTGAGGACACAGTGAGAAGGCAGCCGTCTGCCAATGAGGAAGAGTGCACTCAGAGATATGGGATCTGTCGGTACCTTGGTCTTGGACTTCCAGCATCCAGAACTGTGAGAAGCAAATGTTTGTTGTTTAAGTCCTCCAGTCTATGGTATTTCTGTGATAGCAGCCTGAACGGACTAAGACAAGCTCAGATTGATTTAGGGAAGCAGGGAAGGGACCCAGCATCTGTGAGGGGTTTAAATGACTCCTACTATGGGGCTGTGGTTCCCTAAATAATAAGCTGTTGTTGTTGTTGCCGATTGTTGGAAACAAGGAGGGCTTTTTTTTTCTATCTAAAGATATTTTATACTGAATAGATTAAGATTGATGAGCAAATAATTAAAATGCATTTTAAGGATATGCAAATTGGATTAGTATAAACTGAAAAAGGAATAAAAGATGGAGCTAGAACAAGAAGACTGGACATTTTTACATATGCTTTATTAAGAACAAGAGGGTAACTTCCATACATGGAAATAGAAGAATGTAAAATGAAAAACTAATTGACTAAGCAAAACACTTTCTAGGACATGGAATGTAAATGAGAATCTTGCAGGAATGAAAGTGGGGCAATTTACCAGGAGAAACATGCAGAATACTGAAAGTTAGTAGGTAAAATGAGAAAACTAAAGCAAAGTTCCTAAAGGAAAATTGGAAGACTAAATATCTTAGTAGTGACATATATAAAGGAAAGTATTTTTACGTATTAGGTAAATTTTAAATGATGCCTATGGGACGGAGTCATTAAGAAACCGATCTAGTTATCTATCCATTCATCTATGTTCTGTATTGGAACAGAGCTATGCGGTTTTACTTTGTAGGTATAAATTGAATCTAAAATAAGGAAAAAAAATCTGAGTCATGTGTATCCACAATTTTGGTTATTTACAGTTTAAAGTACTGAGCAAGCATTGGTTCCATTTTAGAGAATCTGTGGAGGAGAAGTTTGGACATTATCAAAAATAATGTCACATATTTATGAAAAGAATAATCTAGATGTTTTTGGACTGATAAACACAACCTCCATATCTGGAAAGAGTCTGGAAGAAAATAATTGTGAAACTATTTTATAAATATTTTAATAAGAGCAGTAGTAAACAGCATGGCTTTGTAGAGAACAAATCCTGTGAGACTAAAATAATCTCCTCCTATGACAGAATGACAAGTCTGCTGGATTGACGGGGAGGGAATAGATATTAACTGTCATGACTTCAGCAAGGATTTTGATTTCTGTTTGGGAAGCAAATACATAAGATAATTTCAGGTAGTGATAACCAGTTACGAAGGAAATACAGCAGAAGAATGAGGAGAGAAGTGATGGGTGAAGGCTAGTGCCTTAGAAATGGTCATCGGGGAGGATTCTTGGAGAAGACGCTTGAGCTGAGATCCGAATAGTGATAAGTAGCCAATCGTGTATCAATCCAGGGGAGAGTGCCCCATGGATGGAACGGCTAGTGGGTGACCTTGGCCTGTCTGATGGGTGGAGAGAAGGCCAGTGGGGTTGAAATGCAGTGAAAATAGAGGGGGGTAAACATGACGAGAGAATGAGTGACCTTGAGGGTATGTGACAAAGGATATGGATTTTCTTCAAGGGCAATGGGAAGAGGGCTGAGGGTTTTGGGCAGGGGAATGACGTGGTCCAATTTACGTTGTAAAAGGTTCCACGGCTCTGGTGCAGGGTGGAGTAGATTGAGCGAGAGGGGAAGCAGAGAGAGGATGTTGACGTAGAGGAGAGGGTCGAGGCCTGGCCGAGGATGCTGCCAGTGGGCATTGTTAGGAGTGCTGGATCTGGAATATCTTTAGAGGTAGGACTTGGCATTGGATTAGATGTGGAGAATACGGAAAGAGAGTTGATCCAAGGATGATGCCTGGGTCTTTGGTCTAATCAACTGTGCATCGTAAACTGAGATGGGAGAAGACTCAAGAAGGAGGGGTTTGGGGAAGAAATTTGGGAGTCGCCATCTCTGTGTGAGATATGTAGAATCTGACTGCTTGCTATCCATCTGTATGGAGGGATTGAGTAGGTAGTTGGATATAATTCCAGAGTTTAGGTGGAGAGGTTGGCATTGGCGAGAAACCATTTAGAAATCACAGCATAGAGAAGATATTGAGATGACCTCATTGGGATCCTCACAATTTCTCTGTGAAGTAGTTATAAATATAACAGTAGATGAGTGGTGGGTATGATGTGGTCCAGGTGTGACAGGCATGTGTGTAGAACCCAGCATCCAGGATGGACAAGAGCAACGAAGAGAACAGGTTACATCAATAAGAGGGATCCCTTGGGGCTTCCCTGGTGGCGCAGTGGTTGAGAGTCCGCCTGCCGATGCAGGGGACGTGGGTTCGCGCCCCGATCCGGGAAGATCCCACATGCTGCGGAGCGACTGGGCCCATGAGCCATGGCCGCTGAGCCTGTGCGTCTGGAGCCTGTGCTCCGCAATGGGAGAGGCCACAGCAGTGAGAGGCCCGCATACCACACACACACACACAAAATAAATAAATAAAATAAGAGGGATCCCAGGGCCAATCTCTGTCCCATGAGCATAGCCTTAACCAGATTTAGCAAATAAAAATATTGCATGGGACATAACTTATACTAAAAAAATTTATTCATTGTTTACCTAAAATTCACATTTAACCAGAGGGCCTGTATTTTGTCTGACAACCCTACTTCAACATCTACAAAATATCGAAACCTTCCATATATCTTCCTTTTTTTCTCCATTCCATATGCCCCGTGATCGTAGCTCTGACTTTTAGCTTGTGGGGTTATAATTGCTTTAAACCTCTTTCTACTGTTGGACTTGGTGTGCTTCCTGAAGGCAAGGCTGTGTGTCATGCATCTTTGTGCAACTGTTATGTTGAAAGGCCAGAGCTGACTAGGGACCCATGGAAAGCAGCTTTATTCTTTTCTCTCACTATCTCTTTAAAACCATGTGAAGGCTTGCTTTGGGCCCAGTTCCCTGAATGAAATCTCAGATCCATAATTTAGAAGACAATTTTGTCCCTTTCAGTTGCAGGATAGTCTAGGGTTAATACTAGAATGTTTCCTAAGGGTGGTGGGCCCTGAGGTTAGCTTCACTTTTTCCTACTTGGTTCCTCTCCTCCTCCGTCCTCCCCACAGGCAGCCTCTCCCCCTCCAGGTTGGAGGGGGTCACTGAGAGTGAGGAAGAACAGAAGAAAGGATGGGGCTGAGTTACTTGCACTTGGCAAGTAACTTAATGGATGGCTCTCCTCCCCTCCCTGCTCTACCCCCATCCCCGGCCTCTTTGTGCTGGGCAGGAAGCCCCTGTTGGGCAGGCTCCTTTATTTTATTTTATTCTACTTTTATTTTTTATTTGAAGTATAGTTAATTTACAATGTCATGTTAGTTTCAGGTGTACAGCACAGTGATTCAGTAACCTATATTATAATCTATTCTTTGTTCAGATACTTTTCCCTTATAGGTTATTACAAAATACTGAGTATAGTTCGCTGTGCTACACGGTAGGTCCTTGTTGCTTATCTATTTTATATATACTAGTATGTATATGTTAATCCCAAACTCCTAATTTATCCCTTTCCCTTTGGTAACCGTAAGTTTGTTTTCTATGTCTGTGGGTCTATTTCTGTTTTGTAAGTAAGTTCATTTGTATCTTTTTTTTTAGATTCCACATATAAGCAATATCATAGCTTTCTCTGCCAGGCTTACTTCATTTTGTGTGCTAATCTCTAGGTCCACCCATGTTGCTGCAAATAACATTATTTCATTCTTTTTTATGGCTGAGTAATATTCCACTGTATATATGTGTATGTGTGTATGTGTGTGTGTGTGTATATATATATATATATACACCACATATTCTTTATCCATTCCTCTGTTGATGGACACTTAGGTTGCTTCCATGTCTTGTCTATTGTAAATAGTGCTGCAATGAACATTTGGGTGCATGTATCTTTTCGAATTATAGTTTCCTCCAGATATATGCCCAGGAATGGGATTGCAGGATCATATGGTAGTTCTATTTTTAGTTTTTTAAGGAACCTCCATACTGTTCTCCACAGTGGCTACACCAACTTACATCCCCACCAACAGCATAGAAGGGTTCCTTTTTCTCCACACCTTCTCCAGCATTTATTATTTGTAGTCTTTTTGATGATGGCCATTCTGACCAGGGTGGGGTGATACACCTCATTGTAGTGTTGATTTGCATTTCTCCAGGCTCCTTTTATGAAGGATGCTAAGTTGCAGGAAAATAGACCTGTGGTCTGTGGACATGCAGTTAACTCCTGGTGTGACTGTGTCTTCCCCGGGGAAAGCCTCTCACTATTTGCCTTTCTCAGGCAGGAATCAGACAGGTCCAGGGAACCTACTTCACACTTTCTGAGCAGTGTCCTCCAGCCACTCTCACTGACTTGAGGTGAGGGGGACACCCTTGTGTTTCCTCCCCGCCTCTCCTCCCCCCAGACTGTGTGGATTTCTGGTGGTTCAGAAATATGACAGTCCTCCAGTTTTCTCCAAAGAAATTGTCTCTCTCAGCCCCTTCAGCCTCTACCCTTTATATCCTCTACCCTTTTATATCCCCTTTTATATCTCAGCCCCTTCAGCCTCTACCCTTTTATATAACCCTTTTATAGGGCTTCAAAATCAGTTTCCAGGGGCTTCCCTGGTGGTCCAGTGGTTAAGACTTCGCCTTCCAATGCAGGGGGTGTGAGTTCCATCCCTGGTTGGGGAGCTAAGATCCCACATGCCTCGCGGCCAGAAAACCAAAACATAAAACAGAAGCAATATTGTAACACATTCAATAAAGACTTTAAAATTGGTCTACATCGAAAACAAAATCTTAAAAAAAAATGTATCCAGCACCTTCCTTTGCAATTCCTACGTAGGTGTTCTAGAATTTCTCTTTGGAATATGGGAGTCTTTGCCATTTCTTTTGTTGATTTTGGCTTTGGTGCCTTAGCAGAAGCTGAGGCAAAAGAGTACCATCTTACCATCTTTTGTTATATTTGTATTTTTAGCACCTAGCTCAGTGCCTGGTGTACGGCAGACACTTGATAACTGTTTTTTGAGCAACTTCATTATTAACAAGAACATACAGTAAGGTCTTTCCTATCCTCCTTAATCACCAGGGTCACTGTTCTTCCTATGCTCATCCCGCCTACAAACCTGGATGACACCACTTTATTTTTCAGCTCACAAGTCACTTCCTCCTTATTGCCCTCATTGGCTTAACCCCCCAATAGCCTCTGTCCTAAGTACCTGACACAGCACTGGGTACCGCTGTAAGCTCCAGGAAGGCTGGCACTGCCTTGTTCACTCTGTATTCTGAGAAGAGAGCACAGTGCCAGGCAGTAAGTAATAATGAATGAATAAATGAATGGATGGATTGGCACCCGTTGTAAAGCCTCCTAGACTGGGTTTCAGGAGTGGGTCTGTTCTGGACCACTGGCTTTCAGCCCTCATTAGAGCCCACCTATATCAAGGGGTGCTGGTTTGGGCAACCTCACCCTTCATGGCTGAATTAAGCTCCCATTAATGGGTCAGTACATCTGCTACCTGAAGTGTAACTATAGAATTGTGCCCAAGTACCACAGCACAGAAGTTGACAAATCACTTTGGTCATGAAGTTTCTAGCTCCTTTTCTCAAACTCACATTCTTTAGTCCATCAGCTTCAGAAATTTCACTGTGATCATGATATCCAATGACAAATTTAAAAACACTTCTGTTTGCATCATAGCGCCATATTCAGTTTGTGTCCAGTTAAGTGCTGTAGAAGTCAGTGTTAAATTTCTCCTGAATTTTATACTCTTCCAAAAGTATTACAACGTTGGATGTGTGTGTAACCCACTCTTCTCCCCAAAACCTCTACCCCAGACAAGCAAATCTCTTATAGTCAAATCAAATTGAAGCTAGAGTGTGGTATGAACTTGTGGTACAAAAAACAAATCCAATACATTATATGTAAAAGAAGTTCAGTATATGTGACAGGAAAATCTGAATAAACTGAAGATGAACATAGGGAAAAAGCTATTTTAGTAAATTACATAACTTTTTAAAAGGCTTTTGAGAAACACTTAAAGTAATGTCTATTTGGGGATTTAAGCAAATGATGTCCTGATTTGATGACATAAAATATATTTCTTTTCTTAAGGGATTGTAGACATTCTTGAGACCACCCTCTTAACCAAAGAATTGTAAAATTATATACATATATCATATTAAAAAACAATTGTATGGAGGTTGAGGCCAAATCTGCTGGTTGCCTACCCAATGTTCACCTTCATTTTGTTTTTTTCCTTACCAAGGAGCCCTGATTTTCTTGAGGGCTGCAATGTAACCAGCTCAAACCTGTATTTCATAGGCTCTCATATAAAGGGAGGTGACTAAATTCTGGCTAATGAAATAGAAGTGAAAGTTTTTGGTGGGGATTCCAGGAAAGCTTCTTAAATGGTGGATTAACTCATATGGCTTTTGTCCTACTCTACACCCTCATTCCCATCTGGAACTTGGACTTGATGGCTGGTACTGAGCAGCCATTTTGCAACAATGAGACTTGATTTAATAAACTAAGGATAATGGAGCTGAAAGATAGAAGGAAGATGGCACATTAATAACATCATGGAGCCACTGTGCCAGTTTTGGACTGCCTAATTTTAGACAGTGTTACACAAGAGAAATGATCCCCATGTGTCTAAGCCCTTGCTTTTTAGGTCTTTATTACTTATAACCAAAATAATTCTAAAAGATATTGGGGATAAGATTTTGGTGAAAGTTTAGTGCATTTGTGTTCTAGATGAGAACTTCCCAAAGAAACTCTTTATATTAATAACCATCATGGAAAAATTAGAAAAATGCTTACCTCTGAAGTTGTTGCACTGAACATACCATCTGACTGATTTTATTTCAGAGAATAGAAATAATTTCAGTTTTATTTAATTTATTTATTTTTAATTAACTAATTAATTAATTTTTGGCTGCATTGGGTCTTCGTTGCTGCATGTGGGCTTTCTCTAGTTGCAGTGAGTGGGAGCTACTCTTCGTTGCAGTGCGCAGGCCTCTCATTGTGGTGGCTTCTCTTGTTGTGGAGCGTGGGCTCTAGGCACACAGGCTTCAGTAGTTGGGGCATGCGGGCTCTAGAGTGCAGGCTCAGTAGTTGTGGCTCACGGGCTTAGTTGCTCCGTGGCATGTGGGATCTTCCCAGATCAGGGCTCAAACCCGTGTCCCCTGCATTGGCAGGTGGATTCTTAACCACCAGGGAAGTCCCTAATTTCAGTTTTAAATTGAGCAGTTTTAAATGTAAATTACATACACACATACTCACAGTTTAACAAGTGTGTCCATATTCCAGGCGTTGTGCTCTGTAAGTTATATTCATTATCTCATGTAATGTTCATAGCAATCTTGTGAGGTATTGTTATTACCCTCATCTTCTACATGGAGAAACAGAGGTTTAGACAATCAGGTAACTTCACAGTAAATGACAAAGAAGGGATTAGAAATGAGTTTGTTTAGCTCCAAAGCCCACATTTATGATGACTACCTTGCCCTGTTTCCTGGCAGAGGACCAGATAAGCATGGGTCTGTTTTAGCCATTTACCAAGGGTGGTATAACAAGAAATAAATATAATCCATCCAGTTGGACTTCCTAGAAAAACTCAACAGATAAAGAGAATTGATACTCATATGGAAGACTCCCAATAGCCAGGAATTTGAAATGTACAGAGCAGGGAGATTCAGGTTAGATGTTAAAATGGGTAGCCCCCTGGCCTCGTTCAAACCAGACTGAGTACACTAGATCCTTTTCCTGAAAAAAGTGATGGCTGTTCCCACTTGGAATGGGGCAGGATATGTACTGTGTTTACTGGCCCCCTGACCTCATTGCCCACCATCCTCTCACTCCCTTGCTCTGCTCATTACGCTGCCCCTTCAAACATGCCATTTGACCTCACAGATCTTGCACATACCAGTCTCTCTGCGTGAAATGCTCTTCCTCTAGATCCTATGAGGTTCATTACCTCGCTTGATTAAAGTCACTGCTGCCATGGGGCTTCATCAGAGATGCCTTCCTTGACCATTTTATCTACAAAACAGTCTCTTCTATTACTCTCGGTTCCCTTATCCTGCTCTATATTTCTTCATAGCACTGAATGCACCTGATGTATATATTTATCTGTATGTATCTACCTCCTGCCCTAGAATAAGCCCCGTGGACATGGGGCCTGTGCTTTGTTCACTAGGACGAGGTCTGGTACATAGTATATGCTCAATAAATATTTGCTGAATGAATGAATGAAGAGTGAGTTCCAAGAACCTGCTTATGTCCTATGTTATTACATGGAAACCTGGAAGACACTAGATGGATTGGTCCTATTCTGGGACAGACTCTATATTCACAAAGGTTTTTGGGGTTACTTCTGCAATGTGAGCAACTAATGAATGATCTCCATGCAGGGGAAGTGATAAACAGAAGAAGAGTGTTTTAACATGGAATCTTCTTAAAAGAAAAATGAAACTGGAGAGTCATGTGCAAAGTGGTAGCAGTGACTAGCAGCCACTTTGCACCTAAGAAGAAATTGATTCTTAATTATTACCTATGAAGAATGACCATGATAAAGGAGATACACTGTCTCTGCCTCTTGGTGGTTGTTAGTGCCTTTGTGGGTATACTATCCTTAGACACATAACTATAATCCTGGGCGATATAGGATGAAGAGTTGTGATTCCCAGGAGAGAGAATCTCTGGCGAGAGTAACCCAAATCCCAGAAGTAGGTTTTGAATTACTCCTTGGAGGGTGGAACAAATTTTGACAGGATTTTCTGGCCCTAGCTGGCAGAAGAAACAGCATAAGAAAAGGCATGGCCGATTAATGCATACATATTATCTGGGAAACAGTAATTTGCTTTGGAGCCAAAACAAGGGAGTCCTTGGAAATAAATATTGAAAAGGTTTGCAGGAGGCTCTGTCTCAGTGGGCCTCTAATGCCAGGCTGAGGGGTTTGAATGTAATATGGTAAGTGTCTGGGAACCATTCTTCAATGGCTCCAGTTCTTACCCAGCAGCAAAGTGACAAGATGGAAACATTGTTATATGAGGTTATTCTGATGGGAGTCTGGAAGATGACTCACAGTGGTAAAGAACAAAAGCCAGGAAGATTGGTTGCAAAGTTAGTGAAATAATTTGGGATGTAAAGACAAGAATCAGGAAGGCATCTTTTTACCCATAAAAAGACACTGATGTTGGGTGATGAAGGTAAGGGAATATCTTAGTCTGCTCGAGCTGCCTTAATAAAAATCCTAGAGGTCCGCGGAGACACGTGAAGGCCGGTGAGTTGGTGCGGAGTTCGTCTCGGCACGCATGGCCGCATTGGGATGGAGTCCTCCTCGTCTTCCTCTGCAGCGGGTTTGGGCTCGGTCGACCCTCAGCTGCAGCATTTCATCGAGGTAGAGACTCAGAAGCAGCGCTTCCAGCAGCTGGTGCACCAGATGACGGAACTTTGTTGGGAAAAGTGCATGGACAAGCCTGGGCCAAAGTTGGACAGTCGGGCTGAGGCCTGTTTCGTGAACTGCGGTGAGCGCTTCATTGATACAAGCCAATTCATCTTGAATCGACTGGAACAGACCCAGAAATCCAAGCCAGTCTTCTCAGAAAGCCTTCCTGACTGACCTGAGTATTACCTCTTTGGAAAAGGAAGGTAGTTCAAGAAATGAAGAGCAGTTGATGGGATGGTTGAAGAAAAGGCTGTGGGGGGATCGGCTCTCACCTTTGTCACTCTTGGGACATCCTGTCATCTGAGAATGAACAAAGACCGATTTTTGTGTGTGTGGGTGGTTTGAGGGTCAAATGTGTTTGGGGTTGTGTTTTTTAATGCTAATCTTGGGAAAACAATTGACAGATGAACGGAAGACTCTACTAGATGTGTATTACTGTATGTGGGACGATGCTTTCCTCATAGTCTCATTAACTGCTCCCTACAATTTTAATAGTGGAACTGCTCTATAGTTTGATAGTGGGACCACATAGGTAATAATCTGTTATTTGTTGGATTCCTTTCAGATTTCTGGAGAGATCGATATATACATCTTTGTGTCTCTCAGAAAGGGCAGCAGTGGGGGAAAGAGTAATTTGGTACTTGACTGTAGGCCTCCTTATCTAGTGTTTGATTATCAGAGCTGGAAAAAAAAGTGTATGGAGTATTCATACAGTACATTTCACCTTTGTAGGTTATCTCCCTCCCTTTTACTGTGATTCACTTAAATATCTATATGTAAAGTACAGTCTTGGGCTCGTACAGGTAGCCTGAGAGTCTAGAGGCCTTTAGTTAAAGGAATCTAGCCAGCGAACATAATTCTCATACTAAACTGCCACAAGGAAGAACTTACCCTGTATGTCAGGGTCCAAAAAGATTTAAAGATGTGCCTAAATGAGAAAATAAGTTATAAAGATTTAGGCCAGTCAAAAACTAACAGCTCTTCCAGACAGAGGTGAATGCCTAGTGTAAATCAGCATAGTTTCCATTTACTGCGTTCTTTTAATCACTGAAATAAAAGCTTCTACAAGAAGAAAAAATCCCATAGACTGGATAGTTGAAACAATAGAAAATTATTTCTTGCAGTTCTGGAGGCTGGGAAGTCCAGGATCAAGGTGCTTGAAAAGTAGTTTTCATTCTGAGTATACTCTTCTTTTGGCTTGTAGGCGGCTGCCATCTCACTGTGTAATGGCATGACCTTTTCTATTTTCCCCCTCTTCCTTTTTTCTTTGTTTAAAAAATAAATTTATTTATTTATTTTCGGCTGCGTTGGGTCTCCTTTGCTGCACAAGGGCTTTCTCTGGTTGCAGCGAGCGAGGGCTACTCTTCGTTGTGGTGCGCAGGCCTCTCACCCAGGTGGCTTCTCTTGTTGCGGAGCACGGGCTCTAGGTGCGCAGGCTTCAGTAGTTGTGGCACATGGGCTCAGTAGTTGTGGCTCGAGGGCTCTACAGTGCAGGCTCAGTAGTTGTGGCACACAGGCTTAGTTGCTCCACGGCATGTGGGATCTTCCCGGACCAGGGCTTGAACCTGTGTCCCCTGCGTTGGCAGGTGGATTCTTAACCACTGCGCCACCAGGGAAGCCCCTCTTCCTTTTCTTATAAGAGCACTGATCACATCATGGGCACATGATCCATCCATCCGTCATGATCCATCTAAACTTAATTACTTCCCAAAGGCCCTACCTCCAAATCATCATTTGGGGGTTAGGTGTCAATGTATGAATTTTGGGGACCCACAGACATTCAGCCCATACTAGGAGGGAATCAAAGAGGATGATTAGGTTTTGGATCTGAGCTGTGGTACAATATGCATAGTCAAACCAGGAGGAGGATCTGCCTTAGGGGGTATGTGATAGTCACAGTGACCTACTTGTGAAGACAGTGAGGTGATTTGGGTTAGGAATGTCTTTGGGGAGCCCACACCTCCTCAGGCACACTTCTTTCAGTAGAGAAGGTGATTAATTAGCAAACTTTTTGTTACGTAGGGTCAACGCTCTCTGTGAAGTCAAGGGCTCTGTTGACCCCCAAAGATAGATTGCCTTCACTTTTGTCATCTATATTCAGTTCAGTCCTGACCCTGGATATCAGAAGACTAATTATAGTTTGGGGCTTCATAATTTTTAGATTGTAATTTTAAGATCAATCTAGGGAATTGATGAGGTAGTGATGAATAACGTTCAAGTCTGCAAAAATGGATTTCCCCTAAGAATCCAAACTATGGAGGAGGGCATGAGTTGGATTTTAAATTTTTTTTAATTTTTAAAGCTTTTAAATGTTTTGGCCATGCCAGGCAACATGTGGGAGTCTTAGTTCGCTGACCAGGCAGGCATCAAACCCGTGCCCCCTGCATTGGAAGCGCACAGCCTTAACGACTGGACCGCCAGGGAAATCCCATGAGTTAGATTTTATTTCTGAGCTATAGTAATCCTTGTCTCCTTCTCCAGAACTCACTTGGCACTCCAAGAGCTAGCAGGACTCCTAAGGTTGGCTTGAAACCAGCAATCAATCTCCTGGGGCTGCCAGAGCCTTGTTTTTAGTTCCTGCTAGTCTAGACTCTTCTTGTGTTTTTCTTGCTGGGGTCTGGGAGGAGTAATAGCACAAAACGGTGATAAAGAGCTCAGGTTTGGCATCTTCAGACCCAGGCCTCACCACTCAGCAGCTGAGTAATCTTGTGTAAGTCTTGGTCTCTTTTTTTCTAAAATGGCATTTGCTGTGGAGATGAAAAGAAATAATAAAAATAAAGTGCCTGGAGTGCAATAAATAGTCAATGAGCCTTTATCATCATCATCATCATCGTGACCCTTGACATTATTTCCAGCCCTGTTGTCCTGGGGGCCAGCTTGTGGTGAGTACCTGGGATCTACCGGTGTTTATTTTTAGTTCAGGTGTGCATTGTAACTACAGTATTTTAGAATACATACAATAAAAGATGTAAACAAGACGGCGATTTTCTGAAATTTTGGTCTGTTAAGTTCTGAAATGCAATAAGAAGAAATGCTATGAAACCTTCCCTGGAAATACTGAAACTGGAAATCTGAGTTAACGCGGAGAGGGCTTAATCTCTAGATGCGAGGGCTTCTCCAATAGTAATTTTATAATGACCCACTGACAATCCCAGAGGCTCTCGCTTCCGCATTAAGGTCTTTAACTTATGTGATCTTAACGGAAAGAAGCTGAATTAAAATAACACTGAGTATTTTAGCTGACTTTCATAGAAACCTTGAAGAAGAAGTTAATTTTCTAATGCTTGTGTACATCACCGGTGAACTTAGTTAAATTGGAAGGCAAAATGAAAAATTTTACATTTGTCTCAATTTCTTCTCCTTTAAGGATGTCTAAAGTTCTGCCACGTGAACAGTGGGCTCTGCTGGCCCGTTCTTGATTAGGTGACTGTAGAAAAAATATCTTAATTAAAAAAATAAAAAGAAATATGATTTTTTCCCCTCTCTTGCATGACATAAAATGGATCATAAAGAGAAACACTTCACAAACTTGGACTAAAAGTATGGAAATATCATCCTCTAACCTGTTTTATATTATGACTAGTAAAGTCCTGAAATGGAGTGTTATGGGAAACACAACACCTATTCCAATAAAGCAATATTAAGATGATAAATTTCAGTAACAAAAAGCAAAGTAGACTATTATATGTAATATGCATTTAGAAAAAAGAAATATTTTGTAAAAGTTACAGACCTCATAGATATCAAGTATTGGACGCTTATGAAAGTTCTAAATAAACAAAATATTTTTTCTATCTTATGAACCAGAGATCTGTGTCTGTGAAAATGTGTACTTGCTAATCCCTTATAATTTAAGACTATAATAAGAATTAAAGACTTGGAACAGAAACTTTAAGCTGTATCCAAATTATATTTGTTTCTCTCAATTAAAATTATATTTAAAATTGAGATTAGTTCTCATTCTATCATTCTATGATCTTTTCAGTCAAAACCAATTTTTCTTGCTACAGCTGTTCATCAGAAGAAGAGACTAGGAAATCATACATAAATGACACCAGCCAGAACAAATCTTAAAAAGTACTGTGAGTAAAAAATTTCCATAGTTTTTAATAGCTTTAGTAGTTTCCTCATAAAAATTATTTCAATTTTTATAATCATTAAATATATGAAAAAATCAGAGTAATCCCAATAATATTACACCCATATACTCACCACCAGTGTTAAACCACTTGCTATATTTGCTTTAGTTCTCCTTTTAAAAATAAATATGTATCATTCTCAAACATGTTTTTATATATTTAGTACAGATTGGAGGTCCATAAACCTCACAGTATTCTATTTTTATGTGTTTTTTTTTTTCGGTACGCGGGCCTCTCACTGTTGTGGTCTCTCCCGTTGCGGAGCACAGGCTCTGGATGCGCAGGCTCAGTGGCCATGGCTCATGGGCCCAGCCGCTCCGCGGCCTGTGGGATCTTCCCGGACCGGGGCACGAACCCGCGTCCCCTGCATCGGCAGGCGGACTCTCAACCACTGCGCCACCAGAGAAGACCTATTTTTGTGTTTTAAAGTCCATAAAAATGGTATGTTTTGTAACCATCCTCTTCTCTGCTGTCGAAGACTCTATATGGTGAACAATAATCATTGGGTACTTAGGCCATTTAGCTTTATGTATCACTTCTGTTGAGAGAGTTAATAAAATACGAAATGTAGCTCTTGTTAGAAAAGTTTACAGCCTAGTTAAAATGCCAAAACGAAAACCTGGTGAGCTAGAGTTTTTATAATAGTTTACCTAACATATGTGTAGGAGGGAGTAATTCCACATACAGTACAGATGTTTGTTTTAATTAAGAATAAAATACTTAGGTAAAATAGTTTACCTAACATATGTGTAGGAGGGAGTAATTCCACATACAGTACAGATGTTTGTTTTAATTAAGAATAAAATACTTAGGTAAAATAGTTTACCTAACATATGTGTAGGAGGGAGTAATTCCACATACAGTACAGATGTTTGTTTTAATTAAGAATAAAATACTTGGAAAGGGGACAATTTGATATGTCATAAATTTGGAAGATCAAATTATTTAACATAAAATGAAGAATCAATTTCAGAATAAAGCCCTTCCTCATGGGGGACTTTGAGATCCCTGATTGCTCATTTAGTGGCTCCTAGGAGTAAAAATTCATGTAAATTATGCCTTAAGAGTTGGTTAGTCATTATGGATCAATATACAAGAATATGTCAAGTACTTTGGTAAGGTGATTACTATCATAAGATACAGCAGAGCATTACTAGTCTCACCAGGAGGGACAGTATTTATAGGCATTTCTTTATGTTATTCGTTCGGCTGGAAATATGCAAAACTAGCTCGGTAAGTATAAAGTTCATGAAAGTTGAAAATAAGACGTTAAGGTGCATAGAACTTACAGGCAGATTTTAATAACTAATTATATGCTGCAAAATGTGCAGTGTAGGTAAATTGATGAAAAACCTTCACAGTGTCTGCATCTTCGGAGGACTGACATTTGCAACTTTTGTTTTGCATATCCTTATTTTTAAGTATCTTAAATGAACGAGTCGTGCACAAGGAGCAAGAGATAAGTGCTTTCTTATCCAAATTGTCTCAGACCCTGCATTTTCTTAGTCACAGCCGTTTGTTACACGGCAACTTGGAGGGTAACTGCACGGAGGATTGCGGGAACTAGATATTGATACCTGTGGTGAAACGCTCGAGTTTCTTCAGAAATAAACGGCTTTATAGTGAGGACAGCAGATACCATAGTGTGAGTTTAGACCGCCTCAATGATTCATACTGATATCATCCCATCCTTTATCGCAAGTCCTTGTTAAGGTTTGCATTTCTAATCTAGAGTATAAACCCGGTCTGTTTATACTGCAGTGTCTGGCATAGGCATTCGCCATGTATTTGTTGAATGAATTTGTTAAAGTTCTGCGTACCATACATGTTGCTTGGTTGATCTGTGAGAAGCATGGTGCACCGGCACTAGGTACTGAAGAATTCTCATGCTGATTAGGAACAGAGGTAATCCAAGTTTAAAATACCATGTGTTGTGTCACCTTTACTTGGAGGTGACTCACTCCGGGCATCCGGGTGAAAGATGATTCTTGCCTGCGATCCGAAGTGCTGTGGAAGTTACCGCGGTAGCCCTTTCCAGGAGAAAGGAATGCAGAGCCCAGGTTTCGAAGGTCAGAAGGGGCAGGTGCAGCAGCCCAGGGGAACAGAAGGGCGCAGGTGGAAGGCTGCCGGCTCGTCGGGTGCGTTTCGGCCGCGAAACCCGGCGCGGCCAGTAAGCGGCGCTGGGCCTCGAGTTTGGAGGCCCCGAGGAGCGGGCTGCG
>NW_020174933.1:2502965-2535798 GCF_003031525.2 Neophocaena asiaeorientalis asiaeorientalis | reverse complement strand
GGCGCTCGGCGCCCAGCAGCCGCGGCCCCCTCCCGCCCCCGGCTCCGGGCAGCAGCAGCAGCAGCCGCAGCAGCAGCAGCAGGAGACAGCGCGAGGGGCCGCCGCCGCCAGCGCCGCCGGGCTCCGCGGGGCTCGGGAGCCTGCCCCGGCCAGAAGGCGCGGAGCCATGGCCGATGGGGGCGAGGGCGAGGATGAGATCCAGTTCCTGCGAACTGTAAGTGCCGCGCGTCTCGGCTTCCCCGGGGAGCAGGGGGAGCCAGGGCATCCACCGACCGGGTCCGGGCAGTGGGACACGCGGGCGGGCCGGCGGCTGCCCCCGGGGATGCGGGAGGAGCCGGGCACCCCTCGGGGGGCGCAGGTGTGCGTGCTGGGGCGAGGGAAGGGAGGGTGCGTGTCCGTGCGCGCGTGTGTAAAGCCCGGGGACCGAGAGCGGCCGGAGCGCGGCGAGCGGGCGGGCGGCGCACGGGCTGGGTCCTGGGGCGCCTCGGAGCTGCGGGAGTCGGGGGACGCGGGGGCGGCCGGTCGGGCCTGTCCGATCGGTGGGGCTGGGATCTTCCGGGCAGCCAGGGGCAGGGTGCAGACCCGGTGTCCCGTGGGGCGCGGGGGCCGGCGGGGACGCGGGCAGTCGCCCGGAATTCCGCCGCGGCGCGGTTTCTCGGGCTTGACCCGCGCGCCATCACGCAACCCAGGGATTCGCCTACTTGGCGTGGCCGGGGCCGGGGAGGCGGGGCAGGATGTGCCCCCAAGTCGAAGTGCTGCGCAGGGGAGGGGGAGTCGCCTCCGTGGACACCGCGGTGCCTGGGGTTGGGGCCATTGGTGGTGCTGTGATTGCTCGCAGAACGTGGAAGGGATGGGAAGCGAGTGTGTGTGTGCGTGCACGCGCGCGCGGGGGTGGCGGGGGACAACGCGAACGTGTCGTTCTCTAAATGTTGGCTTATTGAACGCTGAGTGCAGCAAAGTGTGTGCCTGTGTGTGTGGGTAAGGGCAGGGTGGCTGCCCGGAATTTCCACACTGGGTGGCAGCAGGGGAAGGTTGGCTGCACTCTAATACAGTTTTTTCTCCGTAAGTACCTCTTGGCACTGCTCCTTCCTGTCGCTGATTTGTTCGAACGCTGCAGGTACTTCTCAGGCTGAGGCTTTGCTCACCTCGAAGCTGGGACTGGAGAGCCCCTTGGCAAAAGAAAATGCTATAACTTCTTGTCAAGAGCACCTGGTTAACGTTTGCAGCATCCTTTTGGTCTTTCTTTTCCCTGCACTTATATCCTCCTCTCTGAAGGATATTCCCTTACAGGATTCCCCGTCATCATCCCCCCGCCACCCCCAGGACTGCAGCTTCTCCTGGCTCTTCTTTCCCCAGCAGTGAAAAAGCTGCCACTGCCCAGTTACAGTTACCTCCACAATCACAGAAAGTAAAAGAGATATTTACGTTTTGAGATATTAACCAGATAGCAACTTTTAGGTGTGAAAGTAACCTAGATGACGCATTTGGGGGCTGAACAAGTGAAAACAGTACATTTGTCCAAGAACATTTGTAAGTGGCCAGTTTTTCCATTTTGCTCTTCTAATTTTTTTTTTTTTTTTTTTTTGGCACTCAGTTTTGCTTTGCCGGGGTAGGGCAGGGAGCCTTTCGAAAGGATAAAATCCAGGGTACACATCAGATGGCGACTGATTTGACCTAACAGCTGCGCGTCATTGCACCATTACATGTGCTGTTGGTGGTACTAGTGGTCCACCACCCAACTCTGAAGAGCCAGTTCACCAAAACCTTGCTCATGAGGAATATTGTAAGTCTACTAGGAATACAGTTTACTTTTTTTTTTTAGTGGAAAACTGTCTATATGGTTTTTACATAACTAATAAAAAGCCATATGAAAAGATGTTTCTCAGTACCATGACATTTTTTGTTTGGGTGGATAAAATATTTAGTTGCTGTGTAATTCTTAAATTCATTTTTTTTTCAAATGCCATAGGGTTAAAATTAGCTAGAAAATTTTGGAAGGCTCTGTGCACTCAAGGGCTTCCTGCAGGCTTAAATGTTAAGCCGAGCTCATGGAGGTGGTGTTATCAGAATACTTAATGGGGGCCGAGCTAATGTGCTTGCCGATGGGGTTCTGTACATATAAAGTAATGTTAAGTCTGTGCCCCTGGACAGCTGCCTGTCAGCCCCAGTGACACCTTTGATAAGTGGCTCCTGGGTAGAGATCTGGCAGCCCTGGGCTGGGATTTTTCTTTTAATAAAACGTCCGTAGGTTGTTGTGCTGATGATAAATGACCTTGGAGGAAGTAGCGTGGTGGAGCAGGGGAGTTTTTTTTGGTGTGGCATGAACATCTAAGAGGAAAACATGCCTTCCCCTCTGTATTTTACAGTTTCAGCGCAGAAATTCTCAAACCCTTTACTATTCCTCTGTCTGCTGCCGTTGCTCCTTTCCATTTTATTCTCTTAACCCGAGAATGTTGTTGGTTCAGAAATGTTAATGGAGTTAGGAATGGAGAGGATGTAGTTTTTAGCGGTAAATCCATCTGTGTTTTTTTTCCTGGAGCATTTTTTTTTTTCCTCTGTTGCGTCCAGTCTTGTCAGTATGAGGTTCTTCTTCTTCTAATTCTTTTTTTTTAAGTAGCCCAGGGAGTATTAACAACCTGTACCTCTACATAAAACGGTTACAGATTATGGATAAAACTGTTGTGCTTAGAAAAAGTGTTAGTCATTAAGAGGCCAAAATGGTGAATTTGACTGGCCATCCCATACATTCTGAGTAGAGCACCTTAAGTAGTCTCTTGGATTTTTATTCAAGCATCGTAGCTCACTGAAGAACCTTTGGAATCTTTCTGTCCACAGGAAGTTTTCTTCTTCATTCTTCTGGAAGAGGTTTTTAATCACTGTCCAGGAAAGCAGAGGTGAAATCTTTAATGGACTGTGTCCGTGAGTTATGTCTGCTGCTGTGACTTAATTCTTCATTTGTGAATGAGGGTCTTTTCACTGTATTTAGCTGCTGCTGGTCCCTCTCCCAGCTCTTTTCCATTATGTAATTGTGAGTTTGCTAACATTCCTTTCAAATGGTTACATAGATGAAAGATCATCTTCCATTCAGTAGCTTTCCCACCAGCTAGAAGCAGGCCCACTCTGATGTGTTTATCTTTTTTTTTAAAATCTATCTATTTATTTATTTATTTATGGCTGCGTTGGGTCTTCATTGCTGCGCGCAGGCTTTCTCTAGTTGCGGCGAGCGGGGGCTACTCTTCGTTGCGGTGCGCGGGCTCTAGACGTGCGGGCTTCAGTAGTTGTGGCTCTCGGGCTCTAGAGCACAGGCTCAGTAGTTGTGGTGCACGGGCTTAGTTGCTCCATGGCATGTCGGATCTTTCCGGGCCAGGGCTCAAACCCATTTTCCCCTGCATTGGCAGGTGGATTCTTAACCACTGCACCACCAGGGAAGTCCCTGATGTGTTTATCTTTGAGAGAAATTAAGAATACATATGTGTAAACTCTGGACGTGCTGGGACACTTAGAAGAATCCTATCATAAAATATGCCTTCAGCCCATAACGGATTTATTCACTGTCATTTCCAAACATATCCATGATTTGGAATGTGTTGTTTATTTTATTTTAAAAATGTCCTTAACTTACCAATATAGCAATGAACTGGAATTCCTTGACTTTAAGAAAACCATGATGTAAAATAACCTTTGTCTGGAGTTGATTTTTCTAAGTACTTTGCCTTTCTTTCATTTGTGTAAGCACAGTGAAGTTACTCTGGGGATATACTGTGTCATGTAATTTTGCATTTATGCATAGGTTGAGACTTCAAACTTAGACCTGGCTGCAAAAATTATTCTGATAGGAATGCTTTGAGCTTTCCTCTGGCCTTCCTTTGCAGAGTGAACTTTTTCCCGTACATTTCTTCCCAGTGCTTCCACATCTTGCTTGCTATTGATAGGAAGCATCTTAGAAAGGATTTAGCAGTTAATGGTAATAATCATAAAGTATAAATGCCACTGCACAACACGGTGAAATAGATCAGGCTGGAATGTGTAACCCCAGTTTGTAGAGGTCCAGGAAGGTTAATTGTTCCAAGTCAGTTGCTCAGCAGTGCAGAACCAAGACTAAAACTCAGATCTTAGGATGATGTCCTTTCCAGGAGAGAAAGCCTGCTTTATCAGCGGCTGAAGCATGTTTTTGGTTCACAGGAGACAAACAGGGGACACAATCAGTTTTCTTAGCCGTAGGAATGTCACAGAGTACAGACGAAAAGATTCTGGGTGAGCCCTTTTTGCTCCCCTGATACTGAAGGCATGAGGATCTTTTGATAGATAGGCACTGTGGTATTTTTTCAAGGAACTGATGGAAAGCCCACCCAGGCTTATTTTTTCATGTATTTTTCTTAATCTAGAAATTAGTGTGTACACATTGGCAGGGAGGGCAGGATCTGAAACACTTAGGGCGCTAATTTATTTGACATTCCATCTTGTTTGTCCTTTGGCTTTAGATAAGTGTTTTTATCAAGGCTGAATTACCAGAGAAAGGATTACAACTTCTGGGTGACTGTGATTCTGTAAATAGCCCTTGGGGAAGAAGAAGATGTGATGAGGCACACATTTGTCTCCTGAAACTCTGACATTATGGAGATTTTTTGTTAATTTAGAAAAACATTTGTCAAACACTTTCTATGTGCATGGTGTGATAGTAGGTGTTAGGGAAGCATTCGAAATAAGGAAAAAAGTGGTCTGCAATTATAATTGCAAAGAAAAGATTTAGAGCCTGGTGTGGAACAGCTAGAAGGAAAAAGCACATGTAGAAACTCTAGGATATTTGGGTAGGAAGAGACCTTTGGAAAATGTTATCTGAGACCTTTGGAAAATGTTATCTTGTCTACTCCTGCATCTCCCTCCCCTGTCATCTTGCAGATAAGGAAAAGCTCAGAGAGGTGAAATGATTTGGCCCAGTGTCACACTCCAGATTAGTGGCTGTCTTGGTTTGGGCCGCTATAACAGAATACCACAGACTGGGTGGCTTAAACAGCAAACGTATATTTCTCATGGTTCTGGGGATTGGGGAGGCCAAGATCAAGGTGTCAGCAGATCCAGTGTGTGATGAGGGCTCCTTCCTGGTTTGCAGATGGCTGTCTTCTTGTCGTATCCTCATTTGGCCAAAAGAGAAATCATCTCTCTTGTGTTTCTTCTTATAAGGGCACTAATCCCTTTCATGGGGGTCCCACTCTCATGACCTAATTACCTCCCCCACTTCCAGATACCCCACCTTGGGAGTTAGGATTTCAATATAGGAAACATGGGGGGACGCAAACATTCAGCCCATAATAGCAGCAGTAGAGTAATGCAGAGGGTGTGAAAAATCTCTGAAGAATTGCCAAAAAGCTAGTTCATCAGCACACCATTCTTCTTTGTAGAGTAGATCTAAACCCACCTGTCCCATTTTATGCTTATCGTCACCTTCACAGGGTTCACTGTCTAGATCTACCCTCTTGTCCTTCTAGCTGCTGACAAGGATGTTTTGTCCCTCCTTTCTAAAGCTGCAGTCCCTCGTGTGTCCTAGATCTCAGCACAGTACTTGCTCGCTGGTCCAGGACTGGAGTCTTGCATGAATTCCATCCTTTCTCTGCCTCCTTCTCCACTTGTTCCTTCTGGTTGATCTTGAAGCATGCTAATTTCTCCCATCTTAAAATTTCTTTGTTTGACTCTGAGACCATTATCTAGCTGCTCAACTCCTCCAGATGTGGTCTCCACCCACTGCTTGTCTCCAAGCGCCTGGTAATTGTTACCTAGCTTCTCTTGTTAAAATCACTAGTAGGTGATATTACCAGTGATCGCCTCGCTTCTGTGCCAAATCTAAACCCTACCCCTATTCCTTTAGCCCTCAGAAACTCTACTAATCTTGCTCTCCTTTTTGAAGCTCCTCTGTTTGGCTTTGGAGCTAGGATATATTGAGTTATTTTTATACATTTATGATCATGCTTTTTGGGGGTTCTTTTCACTCCGTCTGCTCTTAGTCTTTGGTTGTCCCAAAAGATGCTATCCTATTTCTAGTTCTTGCTCTTCTGCCTTCGTGAGCTTATCTGTGCCACAAAGTCTGGGATCCTTGGAATAAAAGAGTTTGAAAAGCCTTAACAATCGCTTCATCCAGCCCTGGGAGCCAGAGGAATGCCAGGAACTTTCCCAAAGCCATTTCTTCCTGTAGAAGAAAGCCACCCAGATCTGATGGCCTTTGGGCTCTCATTTCCAGCTGCCACGGCCTCTGTGTTAACTCCCCTCCTGCTTCTGGACACACTGTCCTGAGCACACATGTATTCTGTCCCCTGAGTGGCTCTTCCTCCTGGTGGCTCTGCGTTGGCCATGGCTTAGAAGCACCAGGTGAACCACATCTCCAGAAGATCTAGGTCTGAGGCCTGAATCCACCAGGACCTAGCTTATGGACTTGAGAAAATGTTAAAAAATTCCTTAAAACCTAAAGATAATATTAGGCATCTCAGAGGGATTGTTTAAGGTCATATGATAGAATTTATGTGCAAAAACCTGTTACAGAGTTCGGCTCATGATACGTGCTCAGTGCATTTGTTTAGTTCTTTCTGATCTCTTCGTATCTAATTTGTCACCATCTCCTATCGTGATTTCCCTGGCAACCTAGCTCAGGTTTAGATTTCTTTCGTACCCCAGTACTTGTTCTAGCCTTCATCCTTCCCCTCTCCTCCAGCCACTGAAGCCCCTTGAATTCTCCTGCCATTTGCATCCCCCTAATACCCTTGTGTTCTCGCCACCACTCCTCAGTTCCAGGTTCCTGTCACACCCAGTCTGACTTCTCTCCCAGGTTCAGGACCTTCTATAATCTGATTCTTGACACCTTACTTGGGTTCCCCATCCTGCAAAATCTCAGCCTTGTGAGGAGATACTGAGAGGAAGGTGACTGAGACAAGTGACTAAGGCGAGAAAGAGGATAAAGGAAGGATGAAGTGAGTCTGAGTGATTGGGGCTGCCTGGGAGAGACCCTGGGTTCCTGTCAGAAGCCGTACTCTTTTTCTTTTTTTTTTCCAATTTATTTATTTATTTATTTATGGCTGTGTTGGGTCTTCGTTTCTGTGAGAGGGCTTTCTCTAGTTGTGGCAAGGGGGGCCACTTTTCATCGCAGTGCGCGGGCCTCTCACTATCGTGGCCTCTCTTGTTGCGGAGCACAGGCTCCAGACGCGCAGGCTCAGTAGTTGTGGCTCACGGGCCCAGTTGCTCCGCGGCATGTGGGATCTTCCCAGACCAGGGCTCGAACCTGTGTCCCCTGCATTGGCAGGCAAATTCTCAACCACTGCACCACCAGGGAAGCCTATCAGAATCCGTACTCTTCACGTGAGAAGCTTCTAGATGGTGAGGTGACTTCCAGGGCATCACAGGGGCATCTAGTGCAGCGGTTTTATCCACTTACTTTCATCTTTATTTTTAAATTTAATTTAATTATTACTTTTTTTTTACTTTCATCTTTATTAATCATGGGAAGAACATTGGAACGGGGACTCTGCCAGTCAGTGGTTGTGTGACCTCGGGATTGGTGGGGTCCCATAAGAATCCTTTCAGGAACCGTACAATGGGGACTTAGTTACCTCTGAGGGGCTCTCTGCCACGTTAAGAGTCCTGGGGTCAGCCGGACTCAAACTATCTAGAAGAATGAGTGTAATAAAAACCTTGCCCTTGAACTGGACATGCGTACTTTGTTTTCTTTTTTTTTTAACAGTATCATCCATTGTCATTTATTTGTAATAAGCAATCAAACAGATACATTAGATTCAGAATCTAGAAGCTGAAGCTCAACTTATTTTACATATTATCTTTTTTCCCTTATTCTTTCAGCACATATATATTTTGTACCTATGATGTGCTGTGTGTAAGAAGAGCCTAAGCTATTACTGTGGATTAAAAAAATTACATGTGAATAATTGGCTACTTAGAAGTTCACAGACAAATGAAGGGCCCGCAGCACAAGTGTAGAACCTCACGTAATACATTTCGTGAACGCATGTTGGACGTGCACACTGTGAATGATGCTGGCGTCTGTGGATATTCTCATCCTGGTGGGTCACAGCATCGGCAGCTAAACTGCGATCGTCTTCCTCTCCATGGTCTCAGCTTTGAAGTGCTTCTCTGGCTTCCCGTTATTACTTGGGCCGGTGAAGACTTGACCCATATTTCTGGGGCTTCCTAAAATGTGATAGATAGTTGACCCAGATAAAAGGTGTTCTTCCTGCTTCCTGTGGCCCAGTAAAAGTCCTCTAGTGATGTTTCTGTAGTGAAGCGGAAACCTGAAGCTCTCCCTGTTGCTGACCTGGAGTGTTCAGAAGGACCGGCACGTGGTTACCTCCACGCCCGTTATCCAAACAGAGTTCTGTCCAGAGGGTGGGAGCCACTGACACGTGTGCCCAGGTGAGACCTCCACTAGGTGGCTATGCGCAGGCACCTACTGTCACCAAGCGATCATCAGTATTTGCCAGTTTCCTGAAGAAAACCTCAGATCTCGCTGGGGACCTAAGGCAGTTGTAGGGCAAAGTGAGTGGAACAGCAGAAAGTGCTGTAGGAGCTCAGAGGATGATGGCGCCTTGCTGGGTCTGGGGAGGGTGGAGGCAGGAGTTTCCTGATCAGTGCTGTGAGCGACACTTGTCCACGGGGATAAACACTTCTTAGTGTGATTGTTGAGCCAGGGACACAGGCCCACCATCGCCATCACCCTGGGAGGAAGGATAAGTCTATGTGGTCAATTTATTTTTTTCTACTACGGTAAGCACTTTTTTTTTTCCTTAAAGAAGTTTGTTATTTTAAAAGCTTTTTGGCACACTGGTTCCACTTCTAATGAAATTTTTAATTGTCTTATTTCCCTCTGAATTTAGAACCAGGCTCGTAAAGTTCACATGAATCTGAATTTCACTCGTATTTAATACATAACCAAAGACGTAAAGTAAAAGATATATTTCGAGAGCACAAAGAAAAAGAGATAAGAAAAATTCCAGGAAATAAATCAAATCCTTAGTGTTGAGTAAACTGGGCCACTGTTAAAATAGGTACTGAGTGTCACACTGAGCTTCTAGCCGTTAAAAGTTGTGCTCACTTATTTTCCACAGTGGGTTTATGGTGATCAAAATATGACTTCTTTTAAATTTCACTAGAGTCTGTATTTATTTCACATTAAAAGAAATTTTGAACACACACACACACACACAAAAGAAAGATAGTAAGATAATACTCCATATTTCTTTTTATCAAATTTTGACCGTAAAGTACTTCAGGGACACGTACAATTATGAACCCATTGGGTAGAGCCCAGTTTCTTTCCCTGCCTTTCAGAGAAGAACAGCATATTGAAGGATGATTGGGGTACTTGAAACATTTAGCAGAGACACACGGTCGCCCACACTCACTAGATTGAATCCTCGGTGCTCTTCTACCTCTGGACACATCTGACATGATTTGAAACGTCCATAAAGCAGTGCCCACAGTTGGGAGTTACGATCAGCTTACAAGTTCTGGCTTATAGGTTCAGTGACACATGAGGAGAACATTTCCTCTTGAGTTACAGACAAGTGAAAAAGCTGGGATGAATTGTTTCGGATTGATGGCTGTCAAAGAAGTTTAAGGCATCCAGTTCCACTGCTGTCCTCTTTGTGACAGTAAAGGGGACCATCATTTCCTGAAGATGGGGTATTATTATTGAGTTCAAAGGTCTTGCTGCTGCTACAGAGAACAGCATCACTCAGAAAAGCCCGCAAAATCAGCCTAGCTTGAGTCCTACTCACGCAAAAGAGGACGGGTGAACGAGGAAAGAAGAAGAGGGAATTGTGGTCTCACCCCTTCCCGCTTCAGCGCCCTGTTTTCTTTCTTTTCTCCCCGTGGACTGCTTTAGTACCTCTCTCTCTCTCTCTATCTGATTGAGGTACAGTTCATATACACAGTTATGTTAGTTTCAGGTGTACAACATAATGATATATTTGTATGTATTGCGAAGTGATCACCACAATGTCTAGTTAACATCCATCACCACATGTGATGAGACCCTGTAAGATCTTCTCTTGTAGCAACTTTCAAATACACAGTACAATAGTGTTAACTGTAGTCACCATGCTGTAAGTTACGTCCCCAGGACTTAATTTATTTTATGACTAGAGGTTTGTACCTTTTGACCCCCTTCACCCATTTCACCACACCCCCCATCGCCCCTAGTAACCACCAGTCTTTTCTCTAAGTCTGGTTGTTTTGTTTTTGTTTTTAGATTCTATATATAAGTGAGGTCATACTGTATTTGTCTTTGTCTGACTCATTTCACTTAGCATAATACCCTCAGGGTCTGTCTGTGTTGTTGCAAATGACAAGATTTGATTCTTTTTATGGCAGAGTAATATTCCATTGTGTGTGTGTGTGTGTATACATACATATATATGTATATATATAATACCACATTTTCTTTATCCATTCATTCATCAGTGGACACTTAGGTTGTTTCCATGTCTTGGATATTGTAGATAACGCTGCAGTGAACATGGGGGTGCAGATAACTTTTTGAGTTAGTGCTGTTGTTCCATTCAGATAAATACCCAGAAGTGGTGTTTTTAGATCATATGGTATTTCTATTTTCATTTTTTGTGGAGCCTCCATACGGTTTTCCGTAGTGGCTGCATCAGTTTACATTCACACCAACAGTACACAACATTTTCTTTTCTCTGCATCCTCACCAACACTTGTTATTTCTTGTCTTTCTGATAATAGCCATTCTAACAGGTGTGACATGATATCTCAGTGTAGTTTTTTTTGTGTGTGTGTGTAGTAATCTTGCTTTTATTTATTTTTTTTAAATGAATGGTTAATTTTATCTTTTCCAGTTTTATTGAAATATAGTTGACTTACAGTACTGTGTAAGTTCAAAGTGTACAGCATAATGATTTCACTTACATACATCATGAAATGATTATCACAATAAGTTTAGTGAACATCCATCATCTTATATAGATATAAAAATCAAAGAAATAGAAAAAAACTTTTTTGCCTTGGGATGAAAACTCAGGATTTGCTCTTAACAGCTTTCATATATAACATACATCACTGTAGTTTTGATCCATCATTTCTTTGGGTTCATTTTGAAATATTTGTTGACTACCTACTATGTGCCAAGCACCAGGCTGGGTGCTGGGACCCAAGTACCTCCGAGCTTGTTCCTGAGTTTCTTATGTCTCTAGTGGGTGGGATGGGGAATGCGGAGAGAGTGAACATGAGGTGGAGAACTGGTGTGGGAGAGGATGCTGAAGAGGGAGGGATCCATGCCTGGTAATTAGGATGGTCCAAGGCTTCATAGAAGAGGGCAGCATTTACAGGCGCAGAATTTTCAGACTGTAAAGAGACTTCTGGTCTACCTCCATGATTTGTGGTGATGGAAAATGAAAGGGCCTCAGGTCTGCTGGCTGTCATTTATTTGGCTCGGGATAGCCGCCATGCATATGATTCTGGGAGCAATTCATTTAGTCCATAAAGCAGTTGACTGATGTTGTACAGACCAAGAAACTGAGCTGCAGGCAGTGAAATGACTTACTCAAGGGCAGTTCGTGAGTAAGTGATGTTGGTGGTGAGCCCAAGGTCTTTCTGATGCCCAAACCCTCTTCTTCCCTTCCCTCCTTCCTTGTTTCCTTCCAGTCATCAGGGAAAATTATGAGAGACTGAATTTGGCCAGTAGAAAAAAAGAATTGAGGGTGCCCCGTCTACCTCACTCGCTCATTTGCGTTATCTCTGCCTTGCGTTTATCTTTGAGCCGTTTTACAACTCTGTAAGTTGTAGAAAACTGATGGTAATGGTTCCTGGATGTTGGATTCTTGATCAGATAAAATGCAGATTGTATCTGGTGGAATGCAGGTGGGGATATTGAGCAGTTTTGAACTTAGCAAGCAAATTCGTTTCAGTTTTCCTGATGGGTGCACGTATTTGTGTGTTCTTTGGATTTTCCTTTGAACGTGTGGTGACATCATACTGGTTCTTGCATTTAATGATGAATTCAGTAAAATCTTAGACACGTGTTCATTTTACATTCGTTTGAGTGTTGTTTTTACCTGTAAAAAAAATATCTTTAATGTCACTCATATGCCCTTTAAAGATGGAAAGGATTTTGATGAATTGGGCTGAGGAGGTGGGCAGATAGGGTCCCAGGGGAGAAGGGGTGTGAGAAGAGGCATTGGGTCGGTACTCTCTGTTTTCTCATCCCTGATGCTTGTTTTCACTTGTCTCTGCCCTGCTCTGTGTCCAGCAGGCTCCTGTTTCCGCTGGGCGCTGGGAGATGTCCCCTCCCCTTGTCCCCTCAGATTGAGGGCTGGTACCAGCTTCCCACTGTGGCTGGTCACTAGGTGTCTCTCCGCCTCTGTCGGGCCCTATCGCCCTCCACGCCCACTCCTTGGTCCCTGCCTTAAATGCCTTTCAAAGAAGCCCTTTGAGATTTCTGTTTCCTTTCTTGGCAAGACTCTGATGGAAACATCCAGAAACACACGGAGCCATGTTTGGGAAAGAGACTCTGAGAGTGTGCGCTGGGGTAATCCCGGGAGGGTGGGAACCTTGAGGCCACCAGGGACAGGGATTTATGCTTAATTCACAAGGTAAGAAGAGGCCTTGAAGTGATTTTTTTTCCCTCCTCTCTAGGGAGGGAAATGGGTCAGAGCTGTCTGTTAGGAAGATTGATGTAGCAGCAATTTATAAGATAAATTGAGATATAGAGAGATCAGAGGGAGACCGGAGCTGAGATGCCTGTTAGGGACAGTCACCGTGGAGTTGGCGCAAGATAATTCAGTCTGAGTTTGCATAGTGCTTGTGGGAATGAAAAGGAGGGGAAGGTTTAGAGATGCCATGGGGGAAGGATGTACAGGACTGACTGGTAACTGATTTGATGTGAGGAGAAGAAAAAGACAAGGATGAGCTTAGGAGACTCGAAGAAACGTGGCCCAAGTGCAGGTTTTAAGGGAAGGCAGTGGGATTCGTTTGGGACATCCTGATTTTGAGGTACATTATGGACAGATGTGCATCCCCCTCCAAATGATACAGTAGCAGTCTTAACCCTCAGGACCTCAGAATGTGGTCTCCTGTGGAGACAGGGTCTTTACAGAGATAGTGAAGTTAAAGTGAGGGCATAAGGGTGGGCCGTGGGCATAAGGGTGGGCCCTAATCCGATATGACCTGGTGTCTTTATAAAAAAGGGGAAATTTGGACTCAGACACATGAAGAGGGAAGCTGATGTGAAGACACACATGGAGCAGGCCACGTGAAGACAGATGCATTGGCGCCGTGCATCTCCGAGCCAGGAGATGCCGACGGCCTCCAGAAGCCAGGAGGGAGGCCTGGAACAGATTCTCCCTCACAGCCTCAGAAGGAACCAGCCCTGCTGACACCCCGATCTCAGACTTCTGGCCTCCAGAGCTGGGAGGCAATACATTTCTGTGAAGCTGTCCAGTTGTGGTGCTTTGTTAGAGCAGCCCTAGGAAACAATACAATGGGCAAAGCTGCAAACGTGGATGTCGTGTTTGTAAGAGAGGATGGGCCTAGAGAGACCTAGGCCCATCCTCTTAGGTCGCCACTGATGTGATAGCAAAGCCACGAAAATGGGTAGGATCTCAGACAAGGAGCACGTAGAAACAGAGGTGGATGATGCAGGAGAGCTCTTTCCCCACCTGTTGGTGAGAAGGAGGAAGAGCAGAGGTGGTAGCTTGAGGGGGGAGCAAGGTTGACGGAAAGTTACTGATTATTTCCCTTTAAAAAAATTTTTTTTTAAAAACTTTATTTTTATTGGAATACAGTTGCTTTACAACGTTGTGTTAGTTTCTGCTGTACAGCAAAGTGAATCAGTTATAGGTATACATATATCCACTTTTTTGTTTCGCACGGGAGAGACCACAGTCTAGGTTATGGTGGAAAAGGTATAATTGTTGGAGCAAGAGCCTAGGCACAGGCCAGGCTAGAGACTGCCCCGTCCTCCACCTGCCACCATAATTGGGCACACAAATAAACAGATGCATCCCCTCTTTTAGCGGATAATTACTTACTGCTTTACCTAATCTGAGAGCACACGCTATTTTCGTTTGGTTTTCAGTTAGCTTTGCAAAATTTCATTTTCTGCTGGGGACCTTGCAGTAAGCAATTAGAATTAGAGCTTCGCTGGTTCTAATCTGGGCGCATTGTTTGGATGTCGCACAGTGTCGGTGATTAAATAATCCAGCTAGCATATCTCACTAGGACGAATGGGAGAAGTTCATCTTGCTAGTGGTTTTATTTTTTTCCCATAGCTACTGATTCAGAAAGATTGCGGGGTTTGTATACGTATTTACAAATAACTTTTAGCAAATGGAATATATTAGAACAATTTTCTGACAGCTCAATCAGGGGAACATGTCAAAATATCTTAGGAAACAAAATGATTCTGCTGATAGCAGCTGCCCTTGGCTGTCCTACTGTGATACATAGTTTAGCTGGCTAAGTAAATTTCTGTAATGTTTCAGAAAATTAAGCAATTTGCATTTTTCTGAGATATTTTAATTCCCATAAAACTTACATTTTACTGTAATTGGCAGTATACCGCATATACAATTTATAGCTTGCAAAGATCTGTTTTTTAAAAAAATTTGAACAGTAAAGGTACATAGCATTTAAATGTGCAAATCCCAGTCGGTTTCATACTAACACCAGTGATAGAAAAGTAAAAGCTTTCAACAGATATCTGTGCTTAACAACAAAGAATTATCTTAATCTCTTCGGTACCTTAGTCATTGCCCACCATGCTTTATTAAAAGGAAACTCCTTTTGAGATGATGGTTATGATAGGGTCTTCTCAGCTAGCCAGACCACATGCTGACCATGCATCCAGCAGAATTAAAAGTATGTCACCTTTTGCCCCTATCAAATTAGATACATTTTACTTTCCCTAATGTATATAGATATGTAATATATATATATGTATATGACAAATGTCAATTAAATTTCTATAATCTGTCACTTTTTAAGACCTTTCTTCAATCAGTAATGTACTAGGTGAAGTGTTCAGTCATGTTCTTGGCTTCTCAGTCTCTTCTTGCCCACCTGTGCCCAGGGCTGCCAGGATTTGCTGGGTATGAGAGGTCCTCATAGTTTGAAGGTCAAGGAGTCTACCTTTCTACTGTTCCACGTGCCAGAATTAAATTTGAGAATGGGCCCTCACTTAGACTTACCCAATCACACATATTCAGTTCTCACCCCTTTCTTAGAGAATGAAATCACTCTTGTGCAAATGTAAAAGAGGGTTTGGGAAACTAAGGGAGGGAAAAGAGGGGTCGGACCGAATAATCTGGAGGCTTCTTCCTCTCTGACCCCTGGGACTCTACCATCTTTCCGCCTGGTTACACTGCTTATGGGTACTGGTCCAGAGAAGGGGAGATGAGGCAGTAACACTCAAGCACAAATTAGATGATGGGGAAATAGCTGCCCAACATTTTCATTATAGAATGATAAAGAAACGGCCCTATCTACTGTCGGTGGAACATCTTCTAGTTTTGGTCCTGCCAAGGACATTTTCTACAGAACAAAATTTTGAGAATTTCATATGATTGGCAGAACAAGAAATAGGGCATAAGTTCTAACAAACAAAAATATTGCTCTGGAAAGGCCCCAGGCAAGGCCATGTATGTCAGTAGAAAATGGTGCCAGTGATTCCGTAATGATACCAGTTTCCTGCAGTCACGCAGTAGGGATGGAGCAGAGAGATCACTTCTCCATTTCTCTCTACATGTGGGCAGACTGAAGCCCAGAGTTTTGTTAAGAGGGGGTGCTATGTATATAGGTAACCCAGATGACTGAGGATAAAGATACAGAAATGGATTTTAAGATCTCAGCACTAGAGATGGTTTATGGTGTTACCCTCTAATATGAATAATGGAGCAAACTAAAATCTGACCAAAAGAGCCTGCTAAATAAACCAAGGAGAAGGACTTGCAGATCTTTGCGGAAGCGAGAAAATGAGTAATGGCACCTTCTTCCGCTTGTTCAGACAATCAGGAGTCGGTATAGCGTGACAGCTTCCAAGCAGGGGCCCAATACTGTGGCTAAATGGAGTCTTTTTTTTTTTGACACGGTAAGTTTGTTTGTTTGTTTATTTATTTATTTATGGTTGCGTTGGGTCTTCCTTGCTGCGTGCGGGCTTTCTCTAGATGTGGCGAGCAGGGGCTACTCTTCATTGTGGTGCGTGGGCTCCTCAGTGGTGGCTTCTCTTGTTGTGGAGCATGGGCTCTAGGCACGCGGGTTTCAGTAGTTGCAGCATGCGGGCTCAGTAGTTTTGGCTCGCGGGCTCTAGAGCACAGGCTCAGTAGTTGTGGTGCATGGGCTTAGTTGCTCTGTGGCATGTGGGATCCTCCTGGACCAGGGCTCGAACCCGTGTCCCCTGCATTGGCAGGTGGATTCTTAACCACTGCGCTACCAGGGAAACCCAGTGGAGTCTATTTTTAAGGTTAGATAAATTCAGCCAATTTTTATGGGCAGGGGAAAATTATTGCTCAAGTGTTTTTGATAAGATTCTGCTATGCCATGAACTGAAATACTGAGAGCAGAACAGGTTTTCATATGAGTGAGGAAGAGAGAAGAAAAACTACTATAAATTATAGGAGACGGAGGCTATATTTTTTGGGGTAGGTGATGAATTAATAAATTTTCAGGCTTTCATTTTTATTTACTTCCACAGTTGGCTTGTGGTTTCTCCAGTTCATCATAAAGGCTATAAATATTGGATTGACCGTATGTTAGGCTGATGTTTTCATTGAATGGTGATGCTATGAAGGTACTGGATGGGACCATGATTATCTATGTACGCATATTCCTGCATTCAACAAAGATGTATTCACTACCGCCTGTGTGTCAGGTGTTTGTGGGGTGCTGTGAGCTTGTCTTTTTTTTGCGGTACGCGGGCCTCCCACCGCCGCGGCCTCTCCTTTCGCGGAGCACAGGCTCCGGACGCACAGGCTCAGCGGCTATGGCTCACGGGCCCAGCCGCTCCGCAGCATGTGGGATCCTCCCAGACCGGGTCACGAACCTGCGTCCCCTGCATCGGCAGGCAGACTCCCAACCACTGTGCCACCAGGGAAGCCCTGAGCTTGTCTTAAAGGTTCCTTCTTTTGTATTTTAAAATAATTTCCATAGAGTCACTAATAAGTCTGCTAGACTGGAAAGAGCTGAGGCTAGAACCCAAGGGCTAACCTAAGATTTCCATCTTAGTCTCTGTCAAATAAGTTCTATGTTGTCTATAATCAGCCAGCCCACATTTTTCCATTTTATCCAAGGGGAAATTAATGAAGATGATCAAATGCTGGCTGAAAGCTCTCGTATTTGCATCTGTAGAAATAGAATTTATACATAAATTTATGTATTATTACCATGATGATGTTCTTAGCATTTCTAAATACATATATGTAAGGCGTTCTACTTGACTCCATGGAAATAATGAGATATATAAGACATAGTCCTTGCCTGCAAGCAACTCTTCCTAAGATTCATTTATTTGCCTTTTGTAGACTCTTTTCCTATTAATTTTTTAAGTAAATAAAAAAAACTTTTAAAATAAAAAATGTAGTATATAACATTCACATACAGTAAGATGCATGAATCTTAAGTACACGGCTCGATGAACTTCTGCAACGTGAACACTCGTGTGTAACCATCACTCAGATGAGCCCTTGAAGCCTCCCTCAGACCCACCCCCAGTAGTCACCTGCCTCTCCAGAGGGAGCTGGTATTCTGACTTCTAGCAAAATAGACTTGTTCTGCCTGTTTCTGCGCTTTACGTAAATGGAATAGTGTGATATGTGCTCTTTTGTGGTTTCTTCTGCTTAATGTTGTATCTGTGAGATGCATCTCACGGGGCTCATTAGTGTCGTTGCTCAGTGCCACACCTTGTGGGTAGACATTGAGTTGTTTCCAGTTTTCATGATTATGAATAAAGCTGGTGTTGATATTCTCAGACGTTAAATATTTAAGCGAATGCCTGAAATTCAGGTATGTGTACATTCTGTTGGATATGTACCCGTGAGTGGAATTGCTGACTGGAGTGTACATAATTCTCAGTTTTTTTTAAAAACCATTTTCTTAAGTTGAAGTATAGTTAATTTACAGTGTTGTGTTAGTTTCAGGTGTACAGCAAGGTGATTCAGTTATATATATATATTCTTTTTCAGATTCTTTTCCATTATAGGTTATTACAAGATATTGAATATAGTTCCCTGTGCTATACAGTAGGTCCTTGTTGTTTATCTATTTTATGTATAGTAATGTGTATATGTTAATCCCAAATTGCTAATTTATCTCCCCTTCTCACACTATCCCCTTTGGTTACCATACGTTTGTTTTCTGTGTCTGTGAGTCTATTTCTATTTTGTAAATAAGTTCATTTGTATCATTTTTTTTTTTTGTGGTACGCGGGCCTCTCACTGTCACGGCCTCTCCCGTTGCAGAGCACAGGCTCTGGATGCGCAGGCTCAGCGGCCATGGCTCACGGGCCCAGCCGCTCCGCGGCATGTGGGATCTTCCCAGACCGGGGCATGAACCCGTGTCCCCTGCATCGGCAGGCGGACTCTCAACCACTGCGCCACCAGGGAAGCCCCCATTTGTATCATTTTTTAAGATTCTACATATAGGTGATGTCATGTGATATTTGTCTTTCTCTCTCTGACTTACTTCACTTAGTATGATAATCTCTAGGTCCGTCCATATTGCTTCAAATGGCATTATTTCATTCTGTTTTATGGCTGACTAATATTCCCTTGTATATATGTACCACATCTTCCTTATTCATTCATCTGTCAATGGACACTTAGGTTGCTTCCGTGTCTTGGCTATTGTAAATAGCGCTGTTATGAACATTGGGGTGCATGTACCTTTCGAATTATAGTTTTCTCTGGATGTATGCCCAGGAATGGGGTTGCAGGATCATATGGTAGGTCTGTTTTTATTTTTTTAAGGAACCTCGATACTGTTCTCCATAGTGGCTGTATCAATTTACATTCCCACCAACAGTGTAGGAGGGTTCCTTTTTCTCCACACACTCTCCAGCATTTATTATTTGTAGACTTTTTAATGAACACTCAGCTTTCTAAACAGTTTTCTTTTCCTACAAAGTGGTTGTACCAATTAATGCTCCCACCAGCAGTACTTAGTAAATGTTAGTTTCCAGAAAAATTAATCATTATGGTATATTTCATTGTGGTCTTAATTTGCATTTCATGATGACTCATGATATTGAAAATGTTTTCATCTCTGTCATGGACATTTGGATGTACTCCTGCGAAGCACCCGTTCAAGTGAGAGCCTATTTTAAAAATAAAGTTGTCTTTTATTAATTTCTTGAGAGCTTTTATATATTCTACCTATGAGCCTCTGGTCATGTATGTCTCTTGCAGATATCTTGTCTGATACTGTTGCTTTTTCCCTCTTTTTAGTGGTGTTGAGCTGCAGCTTTTATTTTAGTGAATTTCAGTTGATCAGTTTTTTTGTTCATGGTTTGTGCTTTTTGTATCCTGTTTAAGAAATCTTGGCTTACCTACCCAAAGGCCATGAGGATATTCTCCCATGTTATCTTCTAGAGCTTTTTATTTAATCAACTTTGACATTTAAGTCTATGACCCAAATAGAATTGACTTTTTTGTTTGTGATTTGAGGTAGAGATCCCGGATGTCCAACTGATCCAGCACCAGTTACTAAAAAAGACCACCGGCTTACCCACTGCATTGCAGTAGTGTGTTTGTAGTAAATTAGGCAGGACTGTCTATTTCTGCACTCCCTATTCTGCTTCACGGGTCTCTCTGGCTTTTCTTGCTCCAATGTTATAAACTTTAAAGTGTTCTGGTTTTATATTGTCTTGTTATATGTTAGTGTTAGTCCTCTAACTTTAATCCTTCAAAATTTTCTTTGATTTTCTTGGATCTTTCATTTCTGTTTAAATTTTGGAATTACATAGCTTGTATGTTTCCACAAAATAAACTGCTGGAATTTTTAATGAGATAGTATTGAATCTATATATTGTTTTGGGAAGAATTGACATCTTCCCAATGTTACTTATTATTCACAATCTATGAATATGAGTTAACCTTCTATTTATATTTATGTATTAAATTTCTCTCAGTAATTACACTTAGTTTTCTAGGAGAGTTTTGTACAGTTTTGGGATCAGTTTATTCCTAGGTGTCTGATGTTTATTAATGTAAATGGTATCATTTAATAATTGTTACCTAGAATACAAAAATATAGTCGACTTCATGTATTGACCTTGTATCTAGCAACTTTGCTAAGTTCATTTATTAATTCTTATAGTTTATCTGTGGTTTCTTTTAGATCTTCTGTGTATCCAGTCATGTCATCTGTGCATAATGACCATTTTATTCTTTGCTTCCCGATTTTTTTTATTCTTGACTCATTGCACCGACCAGGACCTTAATAAATTTGAACTAGAAGATATGACAGATCTTTGATCCTTTCCCTCAGATTAAGGGAAAGCTTAGAGAATTTCATCAAGTATGATGTTTGCTGTGGTTTTCTGAGAGGTTTTGTTTTGCTGCTTTAAGCATCTGAACTCTGCTTGGTTTGGGAGTCTAACCCTGTGCACATACAGCTTAAAAATATGTGGGTTTAAATCTATTGTCTTACTGTTATTCCATTAGTTCTTTGTACTTCTTTATTTTTCCATTTTTGGGTTCTTTTAGATTAATCATTTATTAATAAGCCTCTATTAGCTTGTGAGTTATCCATTCTTTTATTATTCTTTTAGTGTTTATACTAGAGATTATAACATGTATCCTTAACTCATTAGCATCCACTTTAAATGAGTACTTTTATAGTTTTCTGGACAATGCACGGACCTCAAAGAAGTTTAATTTCATTTACCCCCCTCCTGCTTTCTGTGCTGTTGTGTATTTTATTTTAATTCTCTCTATATCTTTATACTCCACAAGGCATTATTATTGTTTTTAAAACAGTCATTATTCATTTAGATTTACCAGTATGTTATACTGGCTTGTACCTTTCATTCCTTCCTGCATTACCATGCTTACATGTGAGATCATTTTTCTCCTGTCTGAAGAACTCCCTTAGGATTTCTTTTATCCTGGGTCTACTAACAATAAATCTGCTCAGTGTTTGTTTGAAAACATCTCTATTTCTCCTCATCTGATTATAGAATTGGCAGTTGCTGGTGGTTTTTCTTTCAGCCCTTCTGGCTTTCATTGTTTGTATTTGAAAGGTCAGCTGTAAGTCTTACTGGTTTTTTTAATTTTTTTTTTTTTTTTTTTGCGGTACGTGGGCCTCTCACTGTTGTGGCCTCTCCTGTTGCAGAGCACAGGCTCCGGACGCACAGGCTCCGGACGCGCAGGCTCAGCGGCCATGGCTCACGGGCCTAGCCGCTCCGCGGCATGTGGGATCTTCCCGGACCGGGGCACGAACCCGCGTCCCCTGCATCGGCAGGTGGACTCTCAACCACTGTGCCACCAGGGAAGCCCTTTAATTTTTAAAGGAGATATTTTCATTCTTTTTATTCTGTTTGGTATTTGTATTTGCGCCTTGATATTCTTCATTCATTTTGGAAAATTCTTGGCCAGTATTTCTTCAAACATTCCTTCTGTCTCTTTCTCTCTCTCGTCCCTCTTTTTGGGACTCCAATTATACGTATTTTGCTCCTTTTCCCCATGTCTTTTTTGCATTCTCAACTGTATTTTCACTCCTTTTTCTCTTTGTACTTCAATCTGGATATTTCCTTCTCACCTTTCCACCAGTTCACAAATCTCTCTGCTTTGTCCAGTCAGCTGGTGAACCCATCTACTGAATTCTTAAATTTTTAGTTCTTTTATTTTTTAGTCATAAAATTTGCATTTGATTCATTTTCTAGATTTAAATTCTCTTGTGATACTCTTTCTGTTTTCGCCTGTCTTTAAAGATATTTATTATAGTATTTTTGTAATATCTATCTTGTCCCTCTCCTCTTCCCTCTCCACACTGGTATCCACTAGGTTGTTTTCTACATTGGTGAGTCTGTTTTACTACATATATTTATTTGTTTTATTTTTTATATTCCACATATAAGTGGTAACACAATATTTGTCGTTTTCTGTCTGACTTATTTCACTAGCATAATACGCTCTAGGTCCATACACATCGTTGTAAATGGCAGAGTTTAAAAGACTACCATTCTTATACTGAATTGCTTTTGCAGAAAATTAGTTGGCCATACTTGCGTGGGACTATTTCTGGGTTCTGTATTCTGCTCCATTCCTCTATGTGTCTGTGTGTCCATCAGTACCACACAGTCTTGAATCCTGTAGCCACCTAATAAGTATTGAAATCAGGTAAAATGTTTCCTTCCACTTTATTCCTGTTTTCGAACATTGCTTTACCATTGTAGTTCCTTTGCCAATCCATGTACATTTTAGAATAGTCTTGTCTATATCTACCAAAATATCTCACTGGGATTTTGATAAGAATTGCATTAAACCTGTATATGAATTTGGGGTGAATGGGCATCTTGACTATATTGGGTCTTCCAATCTGTGACCATTATACCAGGTGTTTTTTTTTTAATTAATTAATTTATTTTTGGCAGTATTGGGTCTTTGTTGCTGCCTGCGGGCTTTCTCTAGTTGCGGCAAGTGGGGGTGGAGCTTCTCTTGTTGCGGAGCACAGACTCTGGTTGCGCGGGCTTCAGTAGCTGTGGCACGTGGGCTGAGCAGTTGTGGCTCGAGGGCTCTAGAGCGCAGGCTCAGTAGTTGTAGTTGCTCCGCAGCATGTGGGACCTTTCCAGACCAGGGCTTGAACCCGTGTCTCCTGCATTGGCAGGAGGATTCTTAACCACTGTGCCACCAGGGAAGTCCAATACCAGGTGGTTTTGATTTGGCTTACTGTGCCATTGTGGAAGGTTCTTCCTGCCTCTCTTCTGTTAACATTCCACGCTTTATTTAGTGCATTATATTTCTTTATTTCTTTTAGCTGAGTTTTTTTTTTAATGGGCAAATGTTAATTTCACACCCTTTCTCCTTGATGATGACAATGAGCCTCCATTGCCTTGTTCTACATAGAGTTTGTGGTGTAATCAGTCACACCATACAACTAAGTCACTAACAAATTCAGCATTCTATGCCTTAATATATCCAAAACTTTGAATTTTTTGGTTAAGAATTATATATATATTTTAAAGACCTCTTCACAGCAATCTCAGTCAGTGGCACTAGTACTTGGCTTTCTTTCTGGGGCCATTTTCCTCAGAGGAGACAAAGTTTTTCTTTTTTTAATGCTTCTTGAAAATAAGCATATAAAGTATGGTGATTATAGCAAAGCCACACTGACACACAGAGGCTGGGTGACTCACTGGGTCTGACTTACCAATCAGCAAAATTTGTGCCTTGGCAAAAATACTAGTTTTATAGGTCATGAACTGTTGACATGGCTTAAGAACAGTTGAAGTTGCTATTGTTCCATATGTGCTATTGAAATTTTATTATGACAGATAAGACTTTGTTGGCTATTTGTCCCCTGCCAATGTGGCTGTCTGTGTAAATAGATTCTGTTTCAGTCTGCACTTCCATGTATTGCTGGTGGTTGGATGTCCTCTATTCTTAGGGATTAAAAAAAAGACTTCCCATTTGTTAATTTGGTGTCATCTACCTTGTTTTCTTATCATGATTATATTTGCCCTGACTTTTGCAAAAGCGGTTTTGGGTATGGGAATTTCTGTAGGAAAGTTCTTCCTCCGCCATTATGATTGAAGCCAATAATTAAATGAATTCTTATTCACCAAAATCCATTTTTACTTTGAGCATAAGTGGTTTCCCTGACAGTTCTCTGGCTTTTGATGTATAAAGTGAACTTTCTGTTACTGTTATTAGAATCTCCTTGTACTGTGACCTTTAACTGACATTTTTCTTCTGACCTGCTCCTAGGTGAGGCAGTTGAGAAAAAATACATACAATGGAGACAAAATCTCTTGTGCCTCTTAAAGTTTAGCATAATTGTAGCCACTCCAGGAGAACTATCTTTTTCTGAGAAGAGGTTATTAAAGTAAGAAAAGTTTAATGATGGACGGGGAAAAATGGCTCCTTAGGATGTTATGGTCTTGAGCTGCGATTTTTTTTTTTTTAACGGAGTGTTGGTGAATGTATGCTAGGTCCTAGAAAAATCCATGTAATAAATTGCAGCCTATCCCAGTTACGCGTCTTTTCCTGATAACCTGGCTGTATTTTGTGATGATAAAGAGAAAGCGGGTGAAGAATAAAGAGAACCACTCAAATGTTTAGCCATGGAATTTAAAGGGAGTGATTTTATTAACAGGGTAATTTTAAAAATGTGTACATATATATAAATTTACTTCTTTAGGAATTTAATAATTTAGGAAATTATTTACGTCTATATATGTAATACATTTCAAAATAGGCACAACAACTTGGACATTTATAGCTCGTATGATGGGTACAGAGCGCACTTTTGTACTGGACTTAATTATTAATGTCTGTCATCCAAATGGCTAAAAGTAGTCCAAAAAAATCAGGAATGTTTATATAATACTTAAGAGTGAAATATTTCCCAAGGAAAATCCTTGATGATGCTTTTTTTTCTACAGTAACCTTTAGAAATTTTTATTATGCAGTCTTTCTTTTTTTTTAAATTAATTAATTAATTTATTTTTTAAACATCTTTATTGGGGTATAATTGCTTTACAATAGTGTGTTAGTTTCTGCTTTATAACAAAGTGAATCAGTTATACATATACATATGTTCCCGTATCTCTTCCCTCTTGCATCTCCCTCCCTCCCTCCCACCCCTCCAGGCGGTCACGAAGCACCGAGCTGATCTCCCTGTGCTATGCGGCTGCTTCCCACTAGCTATCTACCTTACGTTTGTTAGTGTGTATATGTCCATGCCTCTCTCTCGCTTTGTCACAGCTCACCCTTCCCCCTCCCCATATCCTCAAGTCCGTTCTCCAGTAGGTCTGTGTCTTTATTCCTGTCTTACCCCTAGGTTCTTCATGACATTTTTTTATCAGTCAATACTTTTGCCTTTCACATTTTTTAAAAACCTAAGTGAAGTACTGAATTATCAGGACTGAATAATTTCATTTCCTTCCATGTTTTGGCAAAGTCCATTTTTTTCTTCTAACTCTTGTCAGGCATGATTTTAGACAATTTTTATGATGTTTTATTTTCAAAATTATTTATTTCAGTTTATTTTATTAGGCCATTGCTCCAGGAATATGTTTTACTTTTTGATTTTTCACTTTAATACTGGTTTCCCCTAACTTTTATTAGGGGAAGTTTTGCTTTTATTAGGAAGTTTTTCTTAAAAACTTACATTCAACATTGAAACGAACATAGAGTATGGCGTGATATTAATAAACATTTTCCTTTGCTCGCCTCACCCTAAATTTTTAACTGTTTTGCATTGCTCATCATATTATTATAAACTTGTCACCCCCAAATAAGAAAAACGTGTTTGCCCAATGAAGTCATTCGGGGAAGATTTTACATACTCAAGTTTGTGTTTAACTTTTTACTTTTCCATTTTTTTGTGTTTCTCTCCTGCATGCTGGGTGACCTGCAGCAGAATTGACTGCACATTCTGTTCATCCACCCGTCAGCAGGAAGTCACTCCGGGGAATTAGAAGCTGTAGGAGATAGAGTCCCTGCTCTTAAGGATTCTCTGTTATAGGAGCAGAGAGAAAGCTGGCCACCTAACCATGTTAAGTGGGTGTAATTTATGCCAGGAGAATTATACCACTTTTAAGGTCAGGTGCAGTTTAGGAAATTCTACTTCCCACCAGTCAGGGTGGTCTTCCCGGCATCTGAGATGGGAGAGAGGGTGCGGGAGAGACAAGTGAAGGGAGTCCTGATGGAGTAGAGATAAGCAGGCATGTGGTGTGACCAGATGGCCCCGGACAGCCAGAGATTTTGGGGAGTATTTTCATCAGTGTGCCGACCAGCAAGAGGGGAGCAAAAGCCAATGGGAGTGGTTGGAGGTTTTCTGCAGCATCAGCTTTAAAGCTGCTTGCTGTACACTCAGAATGTATTTGGAGACTTGTATTTAATCTTAACAGCTGATAGGGGTCCAGCCTTCCCGTTCAGGATGTATCAGAGCATTTTAACACGAAAGTATTTGAAAATCCTCCCCAGGTAGTATAACTGGTGCTCCAGAAGACACAGCCTGTTCACTTTCTACCTTCACTGGAATTTTGGAAATGGGTGGAGGGTTTACAAAGAGGAAGGAGGGAGAGTTAAAGGCTCAAGTTGAATGTCCATTTAAGGAACGTGGGTTTCATCCTGGTGCATTTAATCTATCGACTGTTTAACAAACATTTATTGAACGTCTAGTTTGTGGTAGGTTTTTTTTTTTTAATTTTATTTTATCTTTGGCTGCGTTGGGTCTTTGTTGCTGTGTGCGGGCTTTCTCTAGTTGCGGCGAGCGGGGGCTAGTCTTCGTTGCGGTGTGCGGGCTTCTCATTGCAGTGGCTTCTCTTGTTGCGGAGCACGGGCTCTAGCCGTGCGGGCTTCAGTTGTGGCTCGCAGGCTCAGTAGTTGTAGCTCGCAGGCTCTAGAGCGCAGGCTCAGTAGTTGTGGCGCATGGGCTTTGTTGCTCCGTGGCATGTGGGATCTTCCTGGACCAGTGCTTGAACCTGTGTCCCCTGCATTAGCAGGTGGATTCTTGACCACTGTGCCACCGGGGAAGTCCCTATGGTAGAGGTTGACAATACAGATATGGCCCCTACTTTGGGCAAGCGAATCTGCTTGTTTTGGGTAGATTAGTCCAGCTTCACTGTGGAACATGGGTGGGGAGAGAGGGCAAGGGCCAGAGAACCTCAGAGACAGAAGGGGCATATGTAGCAGGTTACTGCCGGGGCTGTATTTGAAGTGATCATTATTTAGAGGGATTTGTGTGGTAGCCACTTGCCACACCTGGCTCTTGAACACCTGAAACACGGCTAGTGGGAAATGAGATGTGCTCTGAGTTTAAAATACACAGCAGATCTCAAAGACTTTGTGTGGCCAAAAGAATGTAAAATATCTCATTAGTAGTTGTTTGATATTGATTACATGTTGAAATGATACTACTTTGGACATATTAGATGATGTCAAATATATGGTTAAAATTAATTTCCCCGTTTTCCTTCTACCTTAAAAATTTTTTTAAATTGAAATATAGTTGAGTTACAATGTTGTATTAGTTTCAGGCATACAGCAAAGTGATTCAGTTAGACATATGTATATTCTTTTTTAGATTCTTTTCCGTTATAGGTTATTTCGAGGTAATGAGTAGAGTTCCTTGTGCCATACAGTAGGTCCTTGTTGGTTATCTATTTTATATATAGTAGCGTGTATATATCAGTCCGAATTTCCCAGTTGATCCTTCCCCTCCTCTCCCCTTTGGTAACGTGGGTACCAGAAGACTTAAAATTATACGTGTGGCTCGTGTTATATTTTATCAGATGGTGCTGCCCTAAAGTCTGTGACGGCTGTGGGAATGGGAAGAACAGGGTGTGTCCTTGGGGAGGAAGATGTGGCCTTAGTGGGAGATGGGCAGAGGCTGCCGTGAACTGTAGAGACCTCAAGCAGGATTCACCATGACGGCATTTGCATTCATCCAAAGTCACCTGCTTTAGTCTTTTTACGTAACCTGTTTACGTGGTCTGCCCTGGCCACAGTCTCTTCCTGCTCAGACAGATTTACGGTGTTAGTTATGACTGGTTTTATGAAATAGCCGTGAGTCCAGTGGACGTTCTACTGCCATCTCAGCCATGACTGTTGTTAACCCAAGGCAGCTGCCTTCTCTGCCCTTGTAGAGTCTGGCCTGTTCCTGGTTACTTGAGGGTCAGGGGAAACCAGTCCATCGGAGATGACTCAAGAGGTTTTACATTTGTGTGGCTGGAACTATGGTTGTATTAGTAACAGAGGGACGTCGGTGGGAGGAGGTGATTTGCAGGCCAGGATGATGTCGTTGATTTTGAGGCTGGTGTGTGTGTAAGTAGAGATACTGAACATGCAGCTGCAATTGCATGGCAGGCCCTAGACACGGGGTCAGGGCAAATGCTGCGTTGGGGAGCCGTGCTCGTAGAGTGGCATGTGGGAGTCTACCCTCGCCCCTCCCCCGGCCCTGTCGTCATGAGCCTAGAGACCTAGGAATCAAGCCTGCTCTGATTGAGATTCCATGCTTGGATGTCAGTGCTGTGATTTTAAAATCTGAGGCTCTAGGCAAAAGTTTGGAAAGTTTGTTTTATAATTCTGCTTATTCAGGGTTTCCCACCCTTTCCGCCCCTGTATTTTTTTCTACCAAGTGTGGGAAGCGAGTCTGTGGGAAAGAATGTCAGCAGAGGCTCTGAGCCATAGACGTGATGTATCTACCTTTGCTTCAGTCCAGGATGCCCCACGTTTGTTGCCCCTCAGTTCCCTCGCGTGGACACCCAAGGCCCACACTTCAGGGAGGGACTGCAGATTATATGTAGACCTGTGAGAGATCCCTCCCTTTATATATATGCATATGCATATACATGTATGCACACCACCCCTACACATACATATATACACACACAAATGCTTCGAGTTGGTTACTAAATAAAATCCCTCATGACAGTTGAAAAATTTCTGAATTAATTTATGTGCAAGATGTCTATTACACCCGTGTTGTGCACGTATTATGTATATGTCACACACATCTTGCATTATGGGACCCTGCCCCAATGACCCATCCAAACTGAAAGATGTTTTTACTGGCTCTTATCAGGAATCTTGTACTCCCCAGAGGCTTCTCTTATTTATGTTGCAGGAGATAGCTATCTAAGGGCTAAAGACATAAAACCTTTACTCCTGAAAAATTGGCAGCTTCTTCTCACAGAGCAGCTGTTCCTCCCCTGGCTGCCATCACTGAGCTCTTCTTTCTTTTAAAGGTAAACTCCACTAGGCACTACTTAGACACAATCCCTGGAAGGCAGGCGTTATCAGGACCTTTGGTGGAGGGGGGCGGGAGGAGGGAATTAACAGCTCTGAGGTCATTGTGAATTTTTGATGAGGAGAGAGAAATGGGGGCAAAGACTTCTTTAGAGGTGAAACTTTAAGTCCTGGTCTGTGAAGTCACCACCTGGAATCTTGGTTTGCTATGATCAAGGTGCTGATAAGCATTAATTGATTAAAATAGCAGATGGCAATATTGAGCACTTAGTAGGGGTCAGGTGGTATTGTAAAGCAGTGTTTGAGTTCCGAGTCCAAGCTCGGACTGCTTGCCACACGACAGGCCAATAAATCGGGAGGTGTTGAGACAAGGAATAGCAACTCTATTCAGAAAGCCAGCAGACCGAGAAGAAGGGGGACTCGTGTCCCCAAGAACCATCTCCCCTGAGTTAGGATTCAGGCTTCTTTTATACTGAAAGGGGAGGGGGTGTGGTTGGCTGCTGCAAACTCGTTGGTGTCAGAATCCTTTGTTCTTGCAGCTGTCCCCGTAGGTCAGGTCACCGTGTTCCCGTAAACCTCCAACCACACAAAGGTTATTCTCTGTTCTGCAACTTTAAAAAAATTTTTTTTATTTTATATTGGAGCATAGTTGATGAATAATGTTGTGATAGTTTCAGGTGTACAGCAAAGTGATTCAGTTATACATATACATGTATCTATTCTTTTTCAAATTCTTTTCCCTTTTAGGTTATTACAGATTATTGAGCAGCATTCCCTGTGCTCTACAGTAGGTCCTTGTTGGTTATCCGTTTTATGTATAGCAGCGTGTACATGTCAATCCCAAGCTCTCAGTCTATCCCTGCAATTTTTAATCTCTATAAGAATGGAAAAATGTTATGTCTTTAAAGGTCAGAGCCTTCAGAAATGGGCTTTCGTGTATCTTTCAGGCCATAGGCAACATTCTCAACTTGTAGGAAAAGCAATAGAAGGCAAAGATTAAAGTAAAAGAAACAGATCTAATGTGGAGTCAGATTTGTTCTTCCTGTTACATTTGTGCATTAACTCATTTTCTCTTCACAGGACCTGTGAAGTCTGTAGTATTTTTATCTGCATTTTAACTGAGGCACTGGGCGGTTAAACCACACAGCTCCTCTCTTGGGTCCAGGACTCCAGCCTGCGCCAGAGCCTGTCTGTTAACAGCTACGCTACCCTGCTTTAAAACAAAAGTCTTTGGTAAGAGCCATCAATGAACTATGATGCTGAATATTTCTTGTGGCCTGGAAATGAAATATTAACATTCTTATTGTCAGTGTACCTCTGTTTTAATTTGTTGGTGCTGCTTTCATGCACTGCCCCGTTATCTTGTGGAATTAAATCCCTGGTATTAAGTTCCTTCAATTAGGGGAAAAAATTGCACAGGTATTATACCAAAGAGAGAATTGCCATTTACAGCTAACTCTCATGCAGGCTTGTAGTGTTTCCAAGTTCTTAGTACCATAAGGTCACCGCCAAGTGCTTGGGTAGGCAGATGGGTGTCAACCGCGTGCTTGTTAGTTTCTCTGTAAATTTCTGCTATATGGAAAGAGTGTCAAATTGGACCCTGCTGTTTGTTTGTTTATTTATATTTATTTATTTATTTCTGCGTTGGGTCTTCGTTGCTGTGCGTGGGCTTTCTCTAGTTGCGGTGAGCCGGGACTACTCTTCGTTGCTGTGCATGGGCTTCTCATTGCAGTGGTTTCTCTTGTTGCAGAGCACGGGCTCTAGGCGTGTGGGCTTCAATAGTTGTGGCTTGCGGGCTGTAGAGCGCAGGCTCAGTAGTTGGGGCGCACGGGCTTAGTCGCTCCGTGGCACGTGGGATCCTCTCGGACCAGGGCTCGAACCCGTGTCGCCTACATTGGTAGGCGGCTTCTTAACCACTGAACCACCAGGAAAGTCACCCCTGCTATTGTTATACTTCAGTATATGAGGAATTTAATAGGTCAAGTCTGTGACACAATATGCATGTGAAATAAATGTTTCCATCCACACCTGCAGTGTCAGGTAACCTTAATTCTTACATCTCCTTGCAGCAGGAGAGAAGTCACAAAAGCTTGAATAACATCTAGTTGTTTATGAAATGAAGACTGGATGTTTTAACAATTTGCCAGAGGACTTACTTTCTGTAACCACTTGCATCTTTTTTTTTTTTTTTTTTTGGCCGCATGGCACGTGGGATCTTCCCCATGCCTACCTGCAGTGGAAGCGCAGAGTCTTAACCACTGGACCGCCAGGGAAGTCCCCGCATCTTTTTTTTGTGAGTGTTTACAGTGACTTGTAGCCCATCCAGAATTATAGCCTGATGCTGGATCAAGCGTGCTGGCAGGGCCTCTTTTTTCTGTTAGTCTCCATTCAGAAGTTACAGATAGCTATCAACAGTTACACTTTTCAAAGTTAATTTATTTAGGGGCTGGGGAATAAGAGGAAAAAGCAGCCTGAAGGCTCTGTGGCATTTAGGTACATGCTTGAAGTTAGGTAGTAAAAAAATTTCTCACAACCGTGGAGAAATTTCTTGATGAATGTATGTTCAGTTGTCGACTGAAAAAAAATGCACAGCCTAAAAGTTGAGAGTTATGTTTTATTCAGCGGACAGAACTGACGTGGAGAAAATTCTTGATGAATATATGTTCAATTGTCAACTGAAAAAAAATGCACAACCTAAAAGTTGAGAGTTATGTTTTATTCAGCAGACAAAACTGAGGACTTAAGCCCGGGACACAGCATCTCAGATAACTCTGAGACACTGCCCTGAAGAGGTGAGGGAGGAACCAGGATATAGAGGAGTTTTTGCAACAAAGACCAGGAAGTCAGAACATCAAATGATTATTGTTAATTAAAGAAAACCAGACATCTCAAGTTAAGGTATTTAGAGCTTTTCTGTGTATGAGAAGGTGCAAGAGTCTGAGCTCACTGAAATCATTCCTTCGATATGCACCTTAGCTGTCTGGGGCCAGCGTCCTGTGCTTTTTCATCCTGAGTCTCCTCTGGGTGCACCGTTCAGGGTGGCTGTAGTATCTGATGGTTTTATGGGAGAGCATCCTGTTTCCATCCTGAGTTCCCTCAAGGCTCACCGTCAGGGTGGCTGTAATGTGACGGCTTGATGGCTGCAACATCTCTTGTTTTCTGATGTGGCAGGCAATATTTTTTATTCACAGAAGCAGTGGCCATTGCCAAGCCAACAGCCAGGTGACATGGCCTTGGAATCCCAGGATTCAGAATGTGCTTGGTGGTGCCGCCCCATGCTGTCCTCAGGCCCAGCAGCTAACCCTCTGTCCGCCCTTTCAGCCTTGTTCGTGATCTCATCCAGGATTTAAAACAAAAGCCCAAACACGGAAGGCCTGAGCTCCTTTCTAGATAAAATCACAGCATTCCTACCCATCCCCCTCCTTTCCCCATCTCTGCTGGTATTGGTGTGTGTGCTCTTCCCAGATGGTTCCGTGGGGATGAGAATGTGAATTTGGGAGGCCACGTGTCCCTGTCTTGCTGGAATAAAAAGGGGGCTAGCACGCTGTTTACAAACATTCACAAGTCTTCTCTTTCAGAATCAACAAAACAAAACGTCTCTTCATTCTACTGTTTCTCTGCTCAAAACGTGTAGACACAGCGATGGTTTACTTACTGTCATCGAGCTCACCGCTCTCCAACAGGGCTGTTGAGAGATCCCCAGTGGGCCGTCAGATACTTTCCCATGGTGTAAGTTCTCTGAACTTCCCTAGGAGACATGGGACTTTTGTCCATTTAGGCCTCAAAATCCAGTGTGTGTTTTACTTCTTTTTTTAAAAAAAATTAATTTTATTGACGTATAGTTGATTTACAATGTTGTGTTAGTTTCTACTGTACAGCAAAGTGATTCCGTTATACACACATATATATATATA
>NW_020174933.1:2469279-2502782 GCF_003031525.2 Neophocaena asiaeorientalis asiaeorientalis | reverse complement strand
TATATATATATATATATATATATATATATACATTTTTTGTCTTATTCTTTTCCATTATGGTTTATCACAGGACATTGAATCTAGTTCCCTGTGCTATACAGTATACAGTAGGCCCTTGCTGTTTATCCATCCTATATATACTAGTTTGCATCTGCTAGTCCCAAGCTCCCAATGCATCCTTCCCCCACCCCCTCTCCTCCTTGGCGACCAGAAGTCTGTTCTGCACGTCTGTGAGTCTGCTTCTGTTGCATAGATAAGTTCATCTGTGTCAGGTGTGTGTTTTAGACTTTGAGCACATCTCAGTGTGGACCGGCCTCAGGCGCCCAGTAGGCACACAGAACGGGCCATAGTGGACAGCAGGCTCTAAGTGGTGGTTATTTCACTAGCCTCCTTGGTTTCCCTCTGCTTCCCACGCTTCTCCCACTGCCTGTATGTGGAGGCCTGAGAGTCTGGTCCTCCATCCTCCTCATCGGCCCACACATCCTCCCCTTTGAAGATCTCGTTCACAGCCGGCCACCAGCACACGGTGCTGAGGACTCTACCCAGCGTCTCTTCACTATTTTCACTAGATGCCCCGTTACTACCTCACCCTCAGCTTGTCCCAGACTCATCCGCATGAAGCTGGCTTCTCTGCTTTCGTCTGGGCTCTTTTAGTTTCCCGGCAGCTGATGTTCCTATTAATCTTATCAGTAACGGAAAGATCGTGCTGTGTCAGCCAAAAGCTGTGACTACTAAGAGCCCAAGAGCTGAGGGTGTGGTGGAAACTGAACGGCAGTCCCAGAGGGATGGCCAGCAGCTTTAATGATGTGCGTAATTGTTCCAGGCAGCAAGGTGGCTGGGCATATAGAGCTACTCGTGAACGTGAAGGTGGTGGTTGCTTTTTATTCATGGCCAAGCCTTTCCGAGAGCCAAAAGGGAAGGGGGAGGGGGTCCTTCAAGGCCCCCATTCCTCTCCCTGAGGCCAGGAGGGGCTGTGCTCTGCTTTCATCACCTCTTAGGCCAGTTTTCTTCCCGGGAGCTGGTCCTTGCAGTTTTGGGGGCCTTCACTGTGCTCAGTCTTACTGCTTGGGGATCTCGCTCGTAGTCAGGCATTTCCTGAAGGTACTCAGCCCTTTTCAGTTCTCAGGAAAGAAAATTAAATTAAGCTGATTTGGGCTTATTATCAGGGGAAGTTAACTGCACATTTCACCTGCTGCAGCCAAGCAGGAAGCGTGAAAAGCGCCTGCCTGGAGGGGCAGGGCTGGCTGCCTCGTGACGTGTGGCCTCTGTGAGCTCGGAGCAGCCTTGTCGCCAGAGCTGTGCCCGCCAGGTGCTGAAAAATGGTAGGAAAGCACAGAACTCACATTGCCTTTCTATAGTCATTAAGCTGGATTTTAAAAGTAGGTATTGCATTGGTTTATCTTTCCATAAACACTGTTCAAGGGTGTTAATTGTCATTTATGTTCATCATGATTTGTGAAATTTGAAATTTGAGTTGTTTCACAGGCTTCGATAGCAAGCAGCATCTAATTAATACCAATTTAAGATTAAATCTCTAGGGATATTAGGAGAGTGTTTACAGTGGCTTTTTTCCCCCAGTAGAACTATTTTATAAAACATTTGGCCATCTTGGCTGCAGGAAAGAAACTGGCTTCGTGGGAAAGATAAGGGGTTTTTCTTTTTTCTTTTTTTTTTGCCTTGCTATGTGGCCTGTGGGATCTTAGTTCCCTGACCAGAGATCGAACTGCTGCTCTGTGTTAGGAGCACGGAGTCTTAACCACTGGACTACCAGGGAACTCCCAAGGGCTTTTGATTGAGAAATATCTGGGTTCAGTTTCTGGTTCTACTCTTGGAAAAGTTACTTTAACCTCTCTGAGTCCCTTCCCTTCTGCATAAAATAAAATCTACCCAGTAAGATAAAACTCTTAATGTCAGTAAATGTTCAATTTCTTCTCTGCTGTTCCTGGAAGCTGGAAGGGGGAGAAGGGAAGCAAAGAGAAAGAACAGTAGACTGAAGCCATAGGATGTACAATAGTTGTATCTTTGGAGTAGTGTAATTGTATGTGCGCATTTTTAATCAGATTGCTTTCCTAGTGTCTGGAGCCAGGAGCATTTGCAGTGAAATGCTCTGTTCCTTAATTTCAGTTGCAGGTCGTATGAGGATCCTGAGCTCCCGGGGACTTGAGGAGAGAGATCCCCAGGGGGAAGACTGATGTGTGGAAATGGATAGGAGGCAACTTCTGACATTTTACTCTTCAGGATGCCCTGTTCCTTCCTTTATTAGTTTGCTAGGGCTGCCATAACAGAATACCACAGTCTGGGTGTCTTAAACAACAGAGGTTTACTTCCTGGAGGTTGGAAGTCCAAGATCAAGGTGTTGGGAAGTTTGGTTTCTCCAGAGGCCTCTCTCCTTGGCTTGTAGACGGCTGTCTACTCACTGCCTCTTCACATGGTCTTTCCTCTGTGTGTGTCTACGTCCTACTTTTCTCTTCTTGTAAGGACACAAGTCAGATTGGATTAAGGGCCCACCCTAATGACCTCATTTAATCTTAATTACTTCTTTAAAGGTCCTGTTTCCAAATAAGGTCACATTTTGAAGTACTGGGGGGTTAAGACTTCGCCATATGAATTTTGGGGAGATAGTTCAGTCTGTAACACTTTCCCATCTCAGCGACCAAGCATTTTTAACTCTTTTATTCTGGATTCTTCCTCTCCTCCATCCCCATCTGTTACCTTTATTTTACTAAGGTATCTTGGTGGGAAAGAAAGGAGGAATGCTGACCTCAAGAGGGGGCTTAAGCATGTTGGTTAACTAATCCAAGCTAGGGCTTGCTTAGGGGAATTTTATCTCCTGCAAATCATTGGTACCCTGTGCAGGGCAGTGATGATTGTGGGGTGGCAAGAGGTACCAGGTAGGACCACATTGCTTCATCTTGTGATGCTGGGAGTGTTGGAGCTTTGGGAGGAGAGGTCACGGGCAGTGTTGCGGTTTGAGGGTGTAAAGATACAGGGCCTTCATTCTGCAGCTGCAGTGGAACCAGGTTGACTGAAAGCAGTACAATTTCTGCCGTTTTAATTAAGATGGGGTTGATAACAATGGGCAAGTTAATTCTAAAGCTAGGAGAGTATGAATTGCCTGTATTTGTGTGTAAATATACCTAGAACACTCAAATTACAGTGTCTGTGGCTTGTTGTGGATGTGAGTTCTTTTCTTATCAGACTGCAGACTGTATTTTCATGGCCACCGGCCATGGAAACACTATGCTCACCTTGCACTGGAGAAAGATAGGAGGGCTGCTTTCACATTAAAGCTTGGATTCCCTGCAAGAGAAATGGCTTTAGGGAAAACTTTTTGCCGGATTTCTCTTCTTCCCTGACATGTTACTGTGGTTTCCCAAACAGCACCTGAACCAGCTGGGATAAGAGACTAATGCACTAACCAGTCTTCATTCTTTGGGCTTGATTTTTATTCAGTGTATTTATAGTAGCATCTCCGTCACCTGCTATTCTGGTTCCAGGTTCAATCCCAGGTTTAAGATCTACTGCTCGTTTGGCTTTCCTTTGCTGAGGCTGCTTCTTTGTGAGCTTGGTTACCTACCTGTGATGAATCATCTGATTTTATAGTCTAGCAGTATCAGGATAAAAAATGTAAATGTTTCGGCTTCCCTGGTGGCGCAGTGGTTGAGAGCCCGCCTGCCGATGCAGGGGACACAGGTTCGTGCCCCGGTCCGGGAAGATCCCACATGCCGCGGAGTGGCTGGGCCCGTGAGCCATGGCCACTGAGCCTGCGCGTCCGGAGCCTGTGCTCCGCAACGGGAGAGGCCACAACAGTGAGAGGCCCGCGTACCACAAAAAACAAACAAACAAACAAAATGTAAACGTTCTTGTTTAAATGGAGATGCACAATGTGAGAAGTGTAATGAGTGATGATTCACTCTTCAAGTTGTGGATGTAGATTTATTCCTAATATCAGATGCGCGAGGATGCATTTGTTCTTTTCAGCCCATGAAGATGTCAGTAAAGCAGAAAGTGGTGTTCACGCATTTTGTCAGAAACCCAGCGCACAGAAGGGAAACTTACTGCATCTCCCACATTTCTCAGATTTGAGATGTTGACAGGATTGATGCCCCTCTCTGCCTCTGGGTGGCCATCTTGGGTTTCTCTTCTCATATTCCTCTTAACACAGTGGGCTTGGATGTGCTTTTAAAATGAGCCTCAGTGAAAATCTGAGGTTCCCATGTAGCTTTAGGGGGTTTTCATCTCAGAAATTCTTCTTATTTTTTTAAAATACATTTTATTTATTTATTTAGTTTTGGCTGTGTTGGGTCTTTGTTGATGTGCATGGGCTTTCTTTAGTTGTGGAGAGCGGGGGCTACTCTTGATTGCGGTGCGTGGGCTTCTCATTGCGGTGGCTTCTCTTGTTGTGGAGCACAGGCTCTAGGCACATGGGCTTCAGTAGTTGTGGCATGCAGGCTCAGTAGTTGTGGCTCACGGGCTCTAGAGCACAGGCTCAGTAGTTGTGGCACACGGGCACAGTTGCTCCGTGGCATGTGGGATCTTCCTGGACCAGGGCTAGAACCCGTGTCCCCTGCATTGGCAGGCGGATTCTTAACCACTGTGCCACCAGGGAAGCCCCAGAAATTCTTCTTCTTATTTAGAATAGAGAAAGCATTCTAGACCACTTTATGTTTTGTTTTTTAAAATTTTTATTGGAGTATAGTTGATTTACAGTGCTGTGTTAGTTTCTGCTGTACAGCAAAGTGAAGCAGTTATACGTATACATATATCCACTCTTTTTAAGGTTCTTTTCCCATATAGGTCGTTACAGAGTATCGAGTAGAGTTCCCTGTGCTATGCAGTAGGTCCTTATTAGTTATCTATTTTATATATAGTAGTGTGTATATGTCAATCCCAATCTCCTAATTTATCCCTCCCCCCCCTTTCCCCCTTGGTAACCATCAGTTTGTTTTCTACATCTGTGACTCTGTTTTGTAAATAAGTTCATTTGTACCATTTTTTTAGATTCCACATATAAACGATATTATATGATATTTGTCCTCCTCTGTCTGACTTACTTCATCAGTATGACAACTTCTAGGTCCATCCATGTTTAGACCACTTTAAAAAGTGTTCACCGCCATTATTTCTCTGTGAATTCTGGCTGAAGTCATCTGTGTATGTCCCACCCATTTGGTATCTGTTGGCGCCAGCTGAGAAGTGTGCCCCTTCAAATTTAGAAACGGGACGATGGCTGCACTTGTTATTTCAGTCTTCCAGAGAGTGCTGGAAATTGATATAAAGAGATGGGAGACATGCTACTCACTGAATTTACTCCTCACAACCCCAGGGTGCTTGCGAGTAGGCACATCCAACGTCATGCCTAGCATGTGTGCATTCATGAATTAGTGGCCTTTGATATTTGGGCAAAATGCAGATGGTTAGTGAGGTCCTCCCGGCCATCGCCTCACCCTTTGTGACCATCGCTTCTAAGTCTCAGTGCCTGATAAGGAGAGAAGGGAAGCAGGTACTTGTCCTGTCCCTTCCTTTTTGAACTTTCCTTGCAAGAGTGGACCCTATTCATAGGCTCCCTCAACAGATGTGTCAATGAGTATTGGATGGCTGCTGGAATAAATGCTTTTCACAACTTGTCACCCCATAGGAGACAAAACCAAGCCAAAACCCAAACCAGAGGCATTGGTTGACTTTTCTGAGGTTGCTAATCAATGATTTCACGTTCTTTCATGTTTTGGGGTTCCATTACTTGGCAAAAGATGACACTACGGCCTCACGAATTAGCCTGCATTGGTTTTATGTTGCTGTAGAAAATATTCAAGGGGTAAAGTAAGTTTTCTACCCTTCAGGTTAATTGTCTCCAGCCTCGATTCTGTGGTAGGTAGTATTTTTCCCATGGTACTTAGCTGTGTTTAGATTAAGCTGTCACGTCATGGTACAAGATGTGGCTCATAAAATCTTGCCTTTGAAAGAGGTAACAGGGCAGTATTCTGAGAGACAGCTTTTCATTGAATTTCATGGAAGTGTTTGTATTATTTATAAAGCCAAAATAACTCTTTCTTGACTGAATTTATACTATAACAGGAAAAACCTTTTTTGCCCCCACGTAGCAAAACCAAACCTGTATGGATCCCACGAAGCTGAACCACTCATCCTTCGGTTAACAATAGCCCCAAACTCATGGGGAGGCACCCTCTCGTTTTTTTTGCCCTTTTCACCTGCTGAGTCTTCCTTATAAGTACTTCAGACTTCTCAGGAGATCGCTGTTTATTCTGTTCATTTCATCTGCCTCCAGCTTAACCCGTTCCTAATGGGGGAGCTCTATTCCATAAAGGATCTCAGACTAACTTTTCTTAGATATAAATGAAGAAAACTAACATCTTGGTAGGCATGTTTGAAAATAAGCACAGCCTTTTCCTCCCATCCCTTTGTCAGATTTTTAGATCCATTTCCAAATAAGATAGCAGTGTGAAAAAGAATAACCATTTCTTTCCATATATGGTTTCATTCCCTTTGAATATAGTTAAATTGGAAATAATTTTTTTTGTACAGTCTAATACTAGTTCAAACTTGTCACTAAGACAAGGATGTCCAGTCTCACCACTATTATTCAACATAGTTTTGGAAGTCCTAGCCACGGCAATCAGAGAAGAAAAAGAAATAAAAGGAATACAAATTGGAAAAGAAGAAGTAAAACTGTCACTGTTTGAAGATGACATGATACTATACATAGAGAATCCTAAAGATGCCACCAGAAAACTACTAGAGGTAATCAATGAATTTGGTAAAATTGCAGGATACAGAATTAATGCACAGAAATCTCTTGCATTCCTATACATTAATGATGACAAATCTGAAAGAGAAATCAAGGAAACACTCCCATTTACCATTTCAGCAAAAAGAATAAAATACCTAGGAATAAACCTACCTAGGGAGACAAAAGACCTGTATGCAGGAAACTATAAGACACTGATGAAAGAAATTAAAGATGATACAAATAGATGGAGAGATATAACATGTTCTTGGATTGGAAGAATCAATATTGGGAAAATGACTATACTACCCAAAGCAATCTACAGATTCAATGCAATCCCTATCTAATTACCAGTGGCATTTTTTATGCAACTAGAACAAAAAATCTTAAAATTTGTATGGAGACACAAAAGACCCCGAATAGCCCAAGCAGTCTTGTAGGAAAAAAACGGAGCTGGAGGAATCAGACCCCCTGACTTCAGACTATACTACAAAGCTAAAGTAATCAAGAAAATATGGTACTTGCATAAAAACAGAAACATAGATCAGTTACAGATGAACTGGTTTTCAGGGCAGAAATTGAGACACAGATGTAGAGCACAAACGTATGGACATCAAGAGGGGAAAGCGGCAGTGGGGTGGTGGTGTGATGAATTGGGAGATTGGGATTGACATGTATACACTGATGTGTATAAAATTGATGACTAATAAGGACCTGCTATATAAAAAAAATTAAAATTAAAAAATTAAAAAAGAAAGATCCACATTGATCTCTAGCAGATGTGTGGTTCTAAGTCCAGTGTGAAAAATAAAGATACCTTGAAAATGATGAATTCAATGAAAAAATTATTTCATAAAAAAAATTTGTTACTAAGAGGTAGTGAATCAGTAAAAAGTAACAAAAAACCACATGATTTTAAAGGAATAAGCTACTGAGATTGAATTAAAATATCTCATGTCAAGTTTATGTATGACCTCACTTTTTTATCACCAAAGTCCCTCAGAGGATACAGTGAAATCCACACTAGTTCTTGCAGATTATAATTGCATACTGTCTTATTAAGAAATATAAAAAGGTGACTGGTCAATAGTTTAGAAAAATAATTCACATTCCTTAACTATTCCCAGTGAATCCTACCTGATATTCAAGTACATAATGCAAATATAGGACTTCCCTGGTGGTCCAGTGGTTAGGACCCTGCACTTCCAATGCTGGGTGTGCAGGTTCGATCCCTGGTCAGGGAACTAAGATCCCACATGTTGTGTGGCATGGCCAAAAAAAAAAAAAAAAAACCAAATACAAATATAAAACTTCAGTTGGTGAGGCTATATATAATGAATTTTTAATTAATCCATGGTACTTTAGAAGGTCGCTTTTAATTAAGTAGTGTGTAGGAATGAGTTTATAAGGTTGGTATGTTAGAATAATACTCTCCCCCCACATATCTATGTCCTAGTCTGTGGAACCTGTGAATATTACCTTATCAGCCAAAGAGATTTTGCAGATGTGATTAAGTTAAGGATTTTACAACAGGAAGATTATCCTGGATTATTTGGATGGGTTCAGTGTCATCACAAGATTCCTCATAAGAGGGAGGCAGGAGGGTCAGAGTTAGAGAAGAAGATGTGATGAGGTAGGCAGAAGTTGGAGAGAGAGATTTGAAGACGACACACTGCTGGCTTTGAAGATGGAGGAACCAAAATCTGTTGGACCATGAGCCAACAGATTTTCCCTTGGAGTCTCAAGAAGGAATGCAGCCCTGCCAACCCATTTCAGACTTCCCACCTCCAGAATTGTAAGATAATAAATTTTCATTGTTTTAAGTGACGACGTTTGTGGTGATTTGTTACAGTAGCAATAGGAACCTACAGCTGGGTATAGAAGTAGGATATTGTGACAGGCACAGTCAGTACAACCTGGTTGAATGGCTGAGACTCTGGGTACCTTTGGTTACACTTTCCTCTCTGATCTCCAAGTGAAGTGCAGTCTGTGATTTGCTTTTTAAGTGTGAGACATTCTCAGTTGCAGAAAGCTTACTGAGAGAGCGTGTCACTTGGCTTAGTGTTCCTAGGGGAAAGTTCAGTTTTAAGAAGGGATTGGTGGAATTGCTAGGTCAAATGGTGATTCTATTTTCAGTTTTTTGAGAAACCTTCACAACTTACTGATTTGAAAAGATACATGCACCCCAGTGTTCATAGGATTATTTACAATTGCCAAGACATGGAAGCAACCTAAATGTCCATCGACAAATGAATGGATCAAGATGATATTGTGTGTGTATATATATATACACGCCATATATATATATATTTATATATATATAAAATATATACAGTGGAATATTACTCAGCCACAAAAACAAGAATGAAATTTTGCCATTTGCAGCAACATGGAGGGACTTGGAGGGCATTATGTTAAGTGAAATAAGTCAGACAGAGAAAGACAAATACTGCATAATATCACTTATATGTGGAATCTAAAACATACAGCAATCTGTAAATATAACAAAAAAGAAGCAGACTCACAGATACAAGGAACAACTCGTGGTGACCAGTGGGGAGAGGGAAGAGGGAGGGGCAATATAGGGGTAGGGGATTAAGAGGTACAAATTATTAGGTATAAAATAAGCTATTGATACAAGGATATATCGTACAACACAGGGAATATAGCCAATATTATATAATAACTATACATGGAGTATAACCTTTAAAAATTGTGAATCCCTATATTGTACACCTGTAACTTATATAATATTGTTTATCGACTATACTTCAATAAAATGTAAGTAAAGCAGGAGGTGGTGATAAAACCTAAAGGGTCTAGAGCTGCGGTGTCCCAATGACAGCTGATTTGACTTGAGGGCACATGCTGAGTGAGTTACTAGTTGAATGAAGGTTATGAACTCATGTTTGATTTTATACGTTTATTCTTAGAAAAATCTTCACATAATATTTTTTATAGAGAAAGAGTTTTGGTTGGTGAAGGAGTATTGTTCTGGAGGGAGATATTAATAGATACATATTGTGTTAAATGGTTACCTTTGAGAATGTGGCAGGGCAAACAGAATGGAAAGAAGTCTGGGATAAACCATCCCTGTTAACTGTTGGGGGCTCTGTGGACATCTAGACACAGCATTGGCAGCTGCTGCAGTGTGAGCTTTGCCATCAGGCAGGTTGTTTCTGGGGGCTGATTGGAGGATAGAAATGTGCTTTTGTACTCTGTAGGGTGAGCTTGGGCTCCTGTAGGAAACGGCTCACCCTAAGAAGGGCGCCCTTCCCAAATCCTCAGTGATATGGACTTGAAAATATAGACACACCAGGGAGTGTTCATCTAAGATCTGTCCTTCAAATCCTAAACCATAGCCAAACCTGAGTTCCTACTTTCCCTACCTCTGAGCCCCACCCTAGCCCTTTAAATTCCAGACTGTGCTGCTGGATATGTTAGCTACAAGCCAGAGTGTTGCTAAATCAGACACCTTGCAAGCAGAGAGCATAGCTTTTGATGCCAGGGTTCTTGGCTAAGAGGATGGGAATATAGAGAGAGGAGCAGAGTCAACAGGGGATGGGTTAAAAACGTAGGTGTGTTTTTGATATCCATATGTTCTTTCTTTTTCTTTTTGTCCTGTTCTTTCCCTTGCCCTCCGTGGTCTTGATTTGGCATATGAGTACATCTAGAATGACAGCTGCATGATTAAAAGGCACTGGAGCACCTTTATAATACTGATATCAGGGGAAGGGAGTCTTTATAGAAAAGATGGACCACTAGGACTTGTGTAATGGGGGCTGGTCTGTCCATGTCTGGGTTGGTAATGGGTTAGTGTTTCCTGGTAGCACCATAGAGTGTTGTTAAGGTCAAATTAAGAAATATAAAAGCAGGTTGAAATATCTGTAGACAGAATCTGATTGGCTTTTTTGAAACCTTGAAAGCCCCGCAAATTAAAGAATGTTTGTTTTCTTGAGAGAGAAGGTCTGCTGACTTCTCAGGCTTTGCCTTTTCTCTTGTGTGTCTTTGCATATGAGATTGTGCCATAGAAAATGTTACCCCATTTGAAATCATGTTTTTAAAAAATATATGTAAAAAGTCCTTGTATATGCAAGTTATTCTACAGACATAAGATAGTGTCATCATGATTTCAAAACCTAGTTCAAAACTCCCTTCCTGACATTTTTTGGATAAATCCCACTGTAGCCAAATTGGACTCTGCCCTGCACGTGACTATGGCCAGAGCAGTGGTATATGGGTGTATTCCAGTGCTCTGTGACTCTGTGATGATGTGCATGTCCTTTATCTGTACCATCCAGTACTGTAGCCACTAGCCTCCTGTGGTATTAAGTCCTTGACATGTGGCAAATGCCACTGAGGAACTGAATTTTTAAATTTTACTGAATTTGAATCAGTTTGAAGTTAAATAGCCGCATGAAGCTAGTGGCTCCCATGTTGAACTGTACCAGCTGTCTAAGATCATTTGAATAGAAAGAATAGCCAACAGCTGGGACTGGAGGCTCCTTAAGGAACATGTAGTGACTTTGGATTGCATGTTAGTGTTACTGAATGCAAGTGCATGTGCCCGACACACAGTGAGGCCAAACAATACTGAAATGTCAAAGTTTGGAGCAGAGAAAGGTTTATTGCAGGGTCATACAAGGAGTACGGGTGGCTCGTGCCCCCGCAAACTCCCCAAAGGGTTTCAGCAGAGCAAAAAAGTCAACTTCTGAAGACAAGGTGAGGGAGAGCCGTGATTGGTTGTTCAAACTTCTTGGTGGGGGAATCCTTTGTTCTTGCAGCTGTCCACATAGGTCAGGTCGTGATGTTCCTGTAAACCTCCAACAAGACAAATGTTATTCTCTGTTCTGCACCTTTTAATCTCTATAGAATGGAAAAGTGTTATATCTATAAAGGTCAGAGCCTTGAGAATGGGCCATCCTTTTGCCATTCTATTGCAAAAGCAATAGAATACAAAGGTTAGGGACTTCCCTGGTGGCGCAGTGGTTAAGAATCCACCTGCCAGTGCAGGGGACACAGGTTCAAGCCCTGGTCCGGGAAGATCCCATATGCCGTGGAGCAACTAAGCCCGTGCGCCACAACTACTGAGCCTGCACTCTAGAGCCCGTGAGCCACAACTACTGAAGCCTGTGTGCCTAGAGCCCGTGCTCCACAACAAGAGAAGCCACTGCAACGAGAAGCCCGTGCACCGCAACGAAGGGTAGCCCCCGCTTGCTGCAACTAGAGAAAGCCTGCACGCAGCAACAAAGACGCAACGCAGCCAAAAATAATAAATAAATTGATAAAATAAAGGTTAAAGTAAAAGAAACAGATCCAGTATGGAGTCGGATTTGTTCTTCTCTATTACAGTTGGAGCCCATGATGATGGTGCCCTGGGGAGAGAGCTAAGAAGAAACTGAGACTTTTAGAAAGACTTCAGAACATAAAAAGGGGGCATATGATTCATTCATGACATGGAGCTGCCTGGGCAGTCAATCGGGAAAGAGATGAAGGATATGGGAGATCAAAGGCAGCTCAGAGAGACGTGATGGAGTGGTGACCCCAGGGAGCTTCTGTAGGGAGTCTGGGCTGACACCTAGCTGCGCTCCGATGATTGGAGAGAGCAGTGTCAGCCTTGAGGACAGGGGCCATACAGAAACATCACCTTGCTTCACCAGGACCATGGGGTCTGGGGGAAGTGCTCAGTCTTGGACTGAGGATGGAGGTGGAAATTAGTGTTGGGATTTGGAGCTTCAAGATCAGCCAGAGTCTTGGCGGGCAGTGGCCAAAGAGATGCTTCAGTTCTTTTGTTGAGCAAAATTGATGGTGATGACTTCTCTGTAAGTGAGATAATTTGTGTGTGGCTTGTGTTTCCTGAGATTCTCCTCACACCACAGCAGAATAGTTCACCTTAAACAGGTGACAGAGTGTGTTGTACCCGAGTGGGGGCAGAGCAGGGTGTGGACATAGAAGCAGTGGGGGAAGCAGGAGTCCTGGATATTTGGAGGATGAATCTGTGAACTCCAGGCAGTGACAGTGGAAGAGTTTTGGTCGGTAGGAGGGAGAGCAGCTAGGGAGCCTGTGTCTGGAGGGGTTTGGTGGGGCAGGGGAGCTGGGCGACCCCCTTCTGTGATTCCTCTGCTTCCACCTCTGTGCCTTCGCAGGGATATGGATACATCCGGCTTTACGGAGAGGGTGTTCCTGAAAGGGTGAATTGAATGAAAAAAGAAAATCAACGTACAGCTTAAATGCACTAAGGGAGAAGCTTGCGACATACAGGAACCCCGTGGAAAGTTCTTTTGTTATTGCAAGTAATCACCATCTAATATTGGTTCTGTGGGTGCTCAGTTGTACAGTATTTGTGCTTTAACTTCCTCTCTGTGTATGATCTCTAAATGCTCTTGTGCACTTTTTAAACTGTATTCTGTGTATCACTGACCTACTAGGTAATGAATTCCTTATGAGCAAGGAATATAGGTAACCTTTCTTTTTTTGAGGGCAGGTCAGGGGGTACTGTTTCTTGATACAATCCTTGAATGTAAAAATCTGTCCATTCTGGCTGCTATAACGGAATACCACTGACTGGGTGGATTATAAACAACAGAAATTTGTTTCTCACAGTTTTGGAGGCTGGGGAGTCCACAATCAAGGCTCCTGCAGGTTTGGTGTCTGGTGTAGGACCTGCTTTCTAGTTCATAGATAGCACCTACTTGCTGTGTTGTCACAGGGGCGAGGGAGCTTCTGGAGTCTCTTTTATAAGGGCACTAATCCCGTTCATAAGGGCTCCACCCTCATGACCTGATCACCTTCCAAAGGCTCCACCTCCGTTTGGGGGTTGGATTTCAGCGTATGAATTGAAGGGAACACAAACATCAGACCATAGCAGTGAAGGTGCCCAATAAATATTGGGTAACAGAGTGATTTAATTTTTATCAAATGTTTTACAAACACGTCATTTGTTTTGTCTTTGTGTATTGAGGGCTTCCTGGGTACCTTGCACTGTGCTAAGCATGTTGCAGGGTTTATGTCGCATAAACCTTGGACAACCTCATCAGATTAAATGTTATCCTAGTTTTATAGGTGGGACTTCTGCTTGGGTTAAGTAGCTTCTTCAGGCTCTAGTTGCAAACGAAAATGTTGGAGATACTGCCAACATTTCTTCCTTTGCTAAATACCCCCCACCCCACATTCTAGAGAAAGGATGGGGCAGGTGGAGAGTCGTAGGTTGTAAATTTCCCTTCCGGCTTGTCTTACTCCACAGCCCTTGTTTTTCCTCCCCACCTTGTGGATTCAGGGACTGGACAGGTGGTTTTAGTGGGCTGGCAGTGGAGAAAGGAAGCAGGGTGATGGTCCAGCTCTCCTTAGGTTGGAGAGCAGCAGTGCTGAGTGGGTTAGGGGCTCACCCGATGGGGGCCATCTGAGGGCATTAGATAAAGGAGGATGTGGGGGAGTAGGAGGGACCCCGCCATGAGGCTGGGGCTTAGAGAAGAAACAGAGAGGACCAGAAAGAGAACTATGTACACCAAGTCAAGATGGTGAGTTAGCTGGCGTTGCCTCTAGACCATGACTCTAGGACATTACAGTGTTAAAAATAACACCATACAGGTAGTGAGCTTTTTCTGCCAGTATTTTTTCCTTAATATTTTAGAGACAGGAAAGGGGAGAGGGGGTATCAAGAGTATCTAAGATCAAGTTTATATATTTAATCATTTTGTCTTGTTAAGGGAAGCCTTGGCTTCAACTGCGAAACTTGGAATTATGTAAGCCAGAGTTGGACACTGCCTATTTCTCTAAGTGTGTACCACATACTTCCATGGCAGCTTCCGTGGAGCCATGCAGCACTCTTCCAACAGAGATACCCTAGAAGTTATGGGTCGATCTTTCTCCCATACAGTAGGAAAAGTGTGACATTTTCCTGGGACCATGCTTGAAATCACTCTGTAGCCAAAAAGTGTTATCCAAAATAAAAGCGTTATTTATCATATTATATTTTTAGCTGACAGCAGGACCACTGAAATCTCTTTCTCACTAAAGGGAAATGCCCACTAGGCAAACTGTAGTGCATCCTGCTGGCCTGGTACCTGGAGATCAAGGAGCTAGCCTTTCATATTGCATCTGCAGAACGCTTTGGGAAAATTTAACAACTAACCATTGCCACACAGTGTTCCCAGCTGGGGAGACGTTACACATCAAGGAGACCAATCAGAAACAAGATGGGCATGTAATAGGCGTGAAATAAGCTACTCATCGCATGGCTCAGCCTGGCTCAGGCAACAACTCAGGCAAAGAGGGACCAGCCACAAGAGATAAAGGTGTCAGCTAGATAGATACAGGGAAGCAGACCTGGGGCTGACCTTGAACCCTGAGCACTGCAGGCAGTAGGGACGGCGTGCGCCCTGGGAAATCGAGGTTTCACTTGAATTGTTCTATTAGAATAGTTTTCCTTTTTCATGTAGAGGTCTGAGTCTTCAAATAAGTTATTGTGAAGAATGGGACTTATAAACTGTCACAGGAAAATGGTGAAGGTCATGGCTCCTGGGATCTTGAAAATTATTTTGTGTTTTCATAGACTTTCACAGTCCTGGGTTTATGGGATGGAGGAATAAAAAAACCAGATGGACAGTCTTCTTCCTTCAACAGAAGGGACATGCCTTTTGGTTTATGACATTAAGCAATGCCATGTTTAAATACTTTCCATTGAAGAAAAGGTGTTATCCAGTTGCCAGTCTGGGAAATCTCTTCCTGGACTTGTTTTGTTTGGGATTAAATCACATGGAACTCTTTTCTGCAGTTCTTGTCACTATACTTGAGGTACTCCTGCTTCTTCCCTGTCATTTCTAAACTGTGAACCCTTTCTTCTGTTTTTTTTTTTTTAAAAAAACCCAGAAACGAACACTTCAAGTTTATGGTTTCTATGGGAATGGATTTTTTTACAACCCCTAAAACTGAAGTATTTGGGACTACATTGTTTTCAATTCTAATTTCCCTGAGCAGCTTTTCCTTTGGCAAGGGAAGATAGATTGGCATCTTATTTTTCTAACCCCAGTGATGGTGTCTGGGAATAGTTTGACTTTTGTGCTAGTCGTTCTACCATCTGTAACCCGCTTCAGAAAAAAAATCGAAGATACTCAACTATAGAATAAAGGCTCTTCAAGAGTTCACCACTTGGACAGGAGATAGTTCCAGAAGGGCACAAAATGAGCTCTCCAGCCTGTTTGGAACTTGTCTTCTGTGACCTAGCCACTAGAGGGCAGTGTCTCATGCCCCCTTTAAATCTGTGGGGTGTGTTCCAGAAAACCTTTCTCCTAAACTGTATTGAACCAGAAGTCTTCCACCCCGAAGGAGTTGGGATTGAAGGTCTGTCCTGCAGTCGGCTGTGGGGATAGAGTCCCAGGCGAAAGCTCTTCACTCGCCCTGTGATTTTATTCTATTTTAGTCCAGCCTGTTTGTTCAAAACTTTCCTAAAATTGGGGTTGACTAATGGCCCTCTTAAAACTGGATCAATTTTAGCTTGAATATATATTTTCTTTTTTTCTCAACTTCTGGATGGCTCGTATTCCAACTCCAGTATGATTCAAGTATTCCAGCGCATAAAGGATCCAAACTGTGTCCCTTAGGTAGATAAATAAATAAAGTGGAATTCTTCAGAGCTGTCAGACTGCCCTTTTCCATCAGCGCTAAACTCTGAAAAATGGTACAGGCCTTGAGTTAAATGGGGGAAGAGGCCGAGCTTTTTGAGTTAAGGGATCTGGCGGAATCCATCCTGTTTGGTTCTTCATTCTGTGTCTTAATTGTTAATAAGGAAATGAACCCCAGATGACAGAACTAATGTTCTCTGATTGGGTGACTGTTGAAATCTATTCCGTTATTTAAATCAGGTTAAGGAAGAAGGAATTGTGTTTTGGAAGTCTGGCCTCTGGGTCTCTGGTATATTTACACAGATTTCTACTTAATACTTACTTCTGTTTCTCAGGGATCCTTATGACACTCCACTATACAAGATCGCAAAGGATAAGACAAAAGGAAAATGTCTTTTATAATACAACTAAAGCAACTTTAATTTCTTTTGGCAGGGAGCATATGGGCTTAAGTAAAAGACTTCAGTTTACTCCTTCTGGGAATTTATTTTTTTATACCAAGTATGATAATATTCCATGTACGTATATGACCAGTAATGTTAGTAATCATTAGTTGGGCTGCAGACCTGGAGAGGGAGAAACCAAGCTTTGTATTCTGTGATCTCTTGGCTAGCGGATGCCCCAATCCTGTTGGTCTTTATGTTGCGTTGCTTTTGTTGATGCATATTTGTGTGTTAGAGAAATATCTTGGATCATGATTTGAATTTCCAATTGACTTTCCTTTACCATTTTCTTTATTCGAATGTATGCATTACAATTTTTGTACCTGAAGATAAAAATCGAGATTGAGTTAAGGAATCGAGGAGAATTGATGGTCTCTTTTACTCCCAACTCATTTCCCAGGCAATGGGAAACATTCAGCTATTCATGTATGAAAGGAGTATTTAAGACCTTGAAAATGTAGAAAATTTGGAAGGGAAAGTCACTTGTGCCATCAAATTCCTGAACACAGAAGAAGGGCCGGTGACTCGGTCTTGACTGAAAGAGAAGTTCATGAGGGTTAGAGCTGCAGACCCTGATAAATACTCAACGAGGACCCAAGGCAGTCTCTCCCTGAGGCAGCCTCTCCCCAAGACACATCTCAGCCATCTCAGCTCCCGAATATCAGGAACGTGTGCCCCGTTACATCCGATGTAGAAGGAATCCAAAAACCACCTGAGTTCTTCGTGTGCCCGGACTCTGAGTCACGTAACCCCCCTGATAAATTAATGGTTCTTAACTATCATCTTTTAACAATGGGAAAATAGTGTGACCATTAAGGAAAAAGGCCCAGAAAATTCGATATGAATGTAAGTATAGTATAAAACCAGAAAATGTAATATCAATAAATGTACTATTTAGATCCATTCAGCTGAGCTGGTCAGCAGAGGTGGTTGTTCTCTTCATGTTTCAGGAGCGCAGATGGCCAGCCAGCCTCAGTAATTAGTTATAAGATGAATCCAAGGACAGGGCACAGATACATAAGGATGAATTATAAACTAAAAATCCTACTCTATACTAGGAAATTGTTTAGTACCACGTGCCCTAGGGTGGATCAATAGAACCTTCTTTTGAAAAACACTTAGGTATTTATTTGGGAGAAAAAAACAAGGAAGGAAGAGGTGGGTATTCAGTGCCAGTCCCTGTTCTAAGTACTTACTTAATTTTCCCCCAGGGGCTTCCCTGGTGGCGCAGTGGTTGAGAGTCTGCCTGCCGATGCAGGGGACGCGGGTTCATGCCCCGGTCCGGGAAGATCCCACATGCCGCGGAGTGGCTGGGCCCGTGAGCCAAAAAAAGTAATTTCCCCCCAAATATTATAAAGTAAGCACTCTTATTTTTTTCCATTTTACAAATATGGAGACTGAGGTAGAGAGGAATTTTGAAACTTCCCCAGGCCAAGCAGCCCATTACAAGAGGACCTGGGATGTGGACCCAGGCGCCCTGGCCTCAGAGCCGGCTCAGCTCTGGGGGGCACCCGCCCCAGTTCTGCCTGCTGTCGGCCCCATGTCTGGGGTGAAGGTCACTGCCACCTCCATACCTTCCTTCCTGGGCCCTTCTGCTCTTGCTCACGATTTAGGTTAAAAATGGGTTTGTTTCCATTCTTATTGGGTCCCCATTGGGACTAGTTGGAGCTTTCCAAAGAATGCTTGCGAAAAAGTAAGGGGTGGGAAGATAGCATGAAAGTAGGAAAAAGAAAGTGGAAAAGCAGAGAAGGAAGCAGATGAGGTAAAAGAGCATGAGTTTCTTTCCTTCATCCTTACATTATTAATGGAGCCTCTCCTGGCGTGTCTGGGCCTTTGAGGAGTTCCTGATCCAGAACTGAAATGGACAGTTGCTGAGTGAGCAGAAGCCGGGGCAAGAACGGCTTATGTACCTGGAATTCTTGGGGTTTTTGAGTCAGCCACTGATTCTTTTTTTTTTTGTATGGGATCCTCGGGGTCCCTCTGAGGTTAACCTGGCCCCTGAATACAGAGATGCACCCTCCTGTGGCCCCATCCCACCTCTTCCTTCCCTGCTGCGTGGCCCACGCAGTCCCCCCTTGCGTCCCATCTGTCCAGCCCCCAGAGTCCCCCCTCACCACAGTGTGATTCCGTCTGCCCTGCTTGGTCTGTCCAGAGGTGATTGTTCAGATGGCTTGTTGGCCCCCTCACTTCCTAAGCTGACATTGGGGTCTCACAAGGGCTGCATGACAGCCCTTCCTTTCAAGGTCTGGAAGCTCCCCTTTCGGTACCTGCCTATCTCCTAATGGCCCTGTTGCCTGCCTGAGGGACAGCTCCCCCTTTTAGCTGATTGGCGGAGCTGACATGACTTGTGAGTCCCAGGCTTAATGAATAAGCATGTTTAGACACTTGGCTATGGCCATTTTAAAATTATTTATTTAGCTAGTTTTAATTGGAGTATAATTGCTTTACAATGGTGTGTTAGTTTCTGCTTTATAACAAAGTGAATCAGCTATACATATACATATGACCCCATATCTCTTCCCTCTGGCATCTCCCTCCTTCCCACCCTCCCTATCCCACCCCTCTAGGTGGTCACAAAGCACCGAGCTGATCACCCTGTGCTATGCGGCTGCTTCCCACTAGCTATCTACCTTACGTTTGGTAGTGTATATATGTCAGTGCTACTCTCTCACTTTGTCCCAGCTTACCCTTCCCCCTCCCCGTGTCCTCAAGTCCATGCTCTAGTAGGTCTGCGTCTTTATTCCCATCCTGCCCCTAGGTTCTTCATGACCACTTTTTTCTTCTTTTTTTTAGATTCCATATATATGCGTTAGCATACGGTATTTGTCTTTCTCTTTCTGACTTACTTCACTCTATGACAGACTCTAGGTCCATCCAGCTCTGGCCATTTTTGTTCTCTTAGACTCATCCCTTTGATACCTCCAAGGAAATTACCTGTCAGATTCCAGTCATTACCTTTTTTTTTTTTTTTTTTTTGAAATTTCCTTTCAGATTCTAGTCATTTCCTTTTTTTTTTTTTTTTTTTAAAGAACTAACCATTTTATTTATGTATATGTTTTGGCCATGCTGTGTGGCATGCAGGATCTTCCATGACCAGGGATAGAACCCATGCCACCTGCAGTGGAAGTGGAGTTTTAACCACTGGACCGCCAGGGAAGTCCCCGGCCACTACTTTTTATAAGTTAAAAAAAAATTCACAACGTTTTTTTTTTTGGTACAGATTCAATAATATGTAGTCTAACCATTAGTAAGGGAAGCTATCTCCTTAGAGCAGTGATAGATTTTTTAAAAATTATACAGGAAGCAAACTTCATATGTATTTTATTTTTTATCCTTTTAGTTAGATAATTTTTATTTTTTAAAATTTATTTATTTATTTTTTGCGGTACGCGGGCCTCTCACTGTTGTGGCCTCTCCCGTTGCGGAGCACAGGCTCCGGAAGTGCAGGCTCAGCGGCCATGGCTCATGGGCCCAGCCGCTCCGCGGCATGTGGGATCTTCCCGGCCCGGGTCACGAACCTGTGTCCCCTGCATCGGCAGGCGGACTTTCAACCACTGCGCCACCAGGGAAGCCCTAAAAATTTATTTTATTGAAGTATAGTTGATTTACAATGTTGGGTTAATTTCTGCTGTACAGCAGAGTGATTCAGTAATACTTATATACATATTCTTTTTCACATTTTTTCCATTATTGTTTATCACAGGATATTTTCCCTGTGCTATACAGTAGGACCTTGCTGTTTATCCATCTGTATATACTAGTTTGCATCTGTTAACCCCAAACTCCCAGTCCGTCCATTCCCCCGCTCACCTCCCCCTTGGCAACCACAAGTCTGTTCTCTATGTCTGCGAGTCCATTTCTGTTTCACAGATCAGTTCATTTGTGTCCTATTTTAGATTCCACATATAAGTGATCTCATATGGTATTTGTCTTTCTCCCTCTGACTTATTTCCCTTAGTGTGATCGTCTCTAGGTCCATGCATGTTGCTGTGAATGACAGTATTTCTTTCGTCTGGCTGAGTAATATTCCCTTGTGTGTGTGGGGTGTGTATAACATCTTTTAAAAATTTATTTATTTATTTATTTATCTGACTGCATTGGGTCTAAGTTGCGGCACACGGGATCTTTGTTGAGGCATGTGGTATCTTTCATTGTGGTGTGCAGGCTTCTCTCTAGTTGTGGCACATGGGCTTCTCTCCAGCTGTGGAGTGCGGGTTTTCTCTTCTCTAGTTGTGGCACTCAGGCTCCAGGGCACGTGGGCTCTGTAGTTGTGGGGTGTAGGCTCCAGGGTGCATGGGTTCCGTAGTTTGCAGCACGCACGTTCTCTAGTTGAGGCACGTGAGCTCAGTAGTTGTGGACTGCTGGCTTAGTTGGTCCGCGGCATGTGGGATCCTAGTTCCCAACCAGGGATTGAACCTGTGTCCCCTGCATTGGAAGGCAGATTCTTTACCACTGGACCACCAGGGAAGTCCCTGTATATCACATCTTTAACCATTCACCTGCTGATGGACATTTAGGTTGTTTCCATGTATGGCTATCGTTAATAGTAATGTGTCGTCTTTCTAAAAGCAGATACATCCAGGAAGTTTACACTTAACTGCTCATATAGGAAAGTAGTTAAATAACAGTGAGAGGCTGACTGCCCAGCCTCTCACTGTTTTCAGGCTGTGTTTGAGTACAACCAGTTAGACTCTGGCCAGGGGGTGGGTCAGAGCTAACTCAGGTATTGGTGCCGGGGTGTCCTAACTGCTCCTGTGTGGGCCTTGGCCATGGGCCTTGCTCTGGCAGCCAGCTTCTTTTGGTTCCCGTCCACTTTTCAAGACACATCCTCCCCTCTCCCTGTCGTTTCTGCGAGCGCTCATCAGCATTCCAACTCAGTGGTTTTCCGTTATTTGCGAGCACGGACTTTGACTGGCTCCCTTTGGTCCGGCTGTCCCTCTGTGGTCACCCAGGTGTTTCTTGGTTCCATCGTTCTGGGCTGGAGTTCCTTGAGGGGCCCTTAATCTCCTGTGGTGTAACTGCATCTTCACTGCAAACGCCTTAGGTCGGCCCCTCGGCGTGCCTCCCCTGGACTAGGAAGGGGGTCTCCTCTCTCCAGTCCATCTCCCACCTTTTTTGTTTGTAGTACAACTTGGAGGGAACAACCCATTATCTGTCATTCCTGGAAGGTGCCTGCCTGTGGCTCAGACCTGGGGGGATCTGGCCGAGTCCTTGCATCACGCTCGGTTTTCAGACACAGCCTCCGCAGTCACCAGCTGTCCCGGCTCTCCGGGAGCTTTGTGCCACACTCTGGGCCGTTTTGTCCTCTTTCAGCAAACTGTACCTTTTCATCAAGGCCTCTGGCAGTGAGGCCTCTTCCCTCCAGCACCTCTGCTACCTGCCCCAAGGGCTGTCTTCCTGGAAATCTGCCCTGTTCTCATTCCCTGCCACCTCTCGCCACCTCTAAGACAAAACATCATCCTAGTGTACCCCTTTCTCCCTCTGCCTCTTCTGCTCCTTGCCTGTGATCTCCCGCCCAGTGAGTTTAGCAACGCTGTTGTTTACGTGTGCTGTGCCTTTTACAGTTTTGTGGCTTTGCAGGTGCTGTTCCCTCTTCCTCTTTTCTTTGCCAGGCCATCTCTCCTCTCTGATTCTTCAGGGTGCTGTGCACACCCTCCCTGCAGCTTTGAGAACACGGCTGTCTGTGTACGCACTTGTCTCCCTGACGAGACCCCTGCGTCCTTGATGGTGGGGATGGAGCCTCCCTCTAACTTAGCCCTGAGTTTCTAAGCACAGCGCTTGGGCGTGGCAGGCCCCCTCTATATGTTTGCTGTTGGGGGATGGCTATTTGAGTGGACTGATTCGTGCCCAGATGCTAATGGCTGTGAAGGTCTTACCACGTTCTCTCCTCCCTCGAGGGCCTCTCCTGAGGTCTGGGGATTTCAGGCACCCTGGCTGACTGTCTGGGGAGGCATTTCGGTGCAGAAGCTCCTTCCGGAACCTTGTAAATAAGATCTCGAATAAGGGTGGCTGCCGTCTGCTTACAAGTCATCCCTCCTCCCGACAGAAAATTCTCTGTTCTGGCAAACACGTTCAGGGAGGTGGGGCAGGATGCTAAGCTAGCCCAGCTGCCTTGTGCACTGTGTTCCAGGCACTGTTCTAGTATTTGGGTCGAACAGGTACTCTGACGTCATGGAGCTTAGGTTCCGGTGGGGGAGACATAATCAAAAATCAACATAGTAAGTGAAATGCATGGTAGGTGCTATGGGTAGAAAAGTGAGAAGTAGAACAGGATGAGAATTCAAAGGAGGGTCAAAGGATGGACCAGGGATGATTTTAAAGACAGGCATCGGGATGGGTCTTCTTCAGGGGATGCCATCTGAGCAGATTTGAAGGAGGCGACCAGTCCAGGGGCCTCCAGGTAGAAGGAGCAGCCAGTGGGAAGACCTTGGTGGAATGTATGCCTGGAGAATTCTGGCAGAATAGGAGGAAAGGGGTCAGAGGGGCTGGGGCAGAGGCGGCAGCGCCCTGAGGGCTGTTGAAAGGACTTGCCTTCTTGCTAGTAGCGACCAGGGAATCATTGCCGGGCATTGAGCAGAGGTGGTAACTTGCTCCCGTTCATTTTAAGAGGCCCACTCTGGCCGCTGTGCTGAGACCAGGCGGTGGCCAGGCAAGGAGGGAGCAGGGAGACCCTCAGACAGGCTCCCCGGTGGCTTGTGTGCAGCGGCAGGACTCCACGTGCATTTTGCACTTGGAACTGGCGGGATCTCCTGGTGGTTCCCATAGGGTCGGTGAGGGCAAAGGAGTTTTCCAGGGTCGCGAGGAGCTTCTTGCAGGTGGAGGGCGTGGCTCTCAGCTGTGATGGGGGAGCTGCAGGTGGAGCAGGCGGGCAGCAGTGGGTCCAGGGGGTCGGGTTGGACACGTGGAGGTTTTCCACCTTTGCTGGAGAGTCAAGTGCAGCTGTCGGGAGGTGGTCAGGATGGGGTTCAGGAGAGAGGTCAGAACTGGAGATATAAACTCGTCCGCGAGGAAGTGGGTTTCACAGTGCAGGGGATATACAGTATCCCTTCCCCAATGTAGGAGGTTAATTTGGATTAAGAAACCTAAGACTGGGGCTTCCCTGGTGGCGCAGTGGTTAAGAATCCGCCTGCCAATCAGGGAACACGGGTTCGAGCCCTGGTCCGGGAAGATGTCACATGCCACGGAGCAGCTAAGCCCATGCACCACAGCTACTGAGCCTGCGCTCTAGAGCCCGTGCACCACAACTACTGAGCCCGTGTGCCACAACTGCTGAAGCCCGCACACCTAGAGCCCGTGCTCCGCAGCAAGAGAAGCCACGGCAATGAGAAGCCTGCGCACCTCAGCGAAGACCCAACACAGCCATAAATAAATAGATAGATAAATTCATTCATTCATTCATTCCCCCCCGCCCCGAAAAGAAAAAGACACATAAGACTGCACGGGAAGAATAGGGTTGGAGGACTGAAGTCAGGAGTGAACCCATGAAGTCTCAAACGCTACCATGTTTATGAGACTAAAACAGACCAGCACCTCACATGATGACATCCAAATGTGACAGTATATGCTTTCTGCTTCTTAACTTGCAAGTCATGGGTGCTGTACCATGAATTCCAATTATGGTTCCTTGCTTATTAGGAAACGTTATAGGATCTCATGTCCCTGCAATTTGAGTTGTTCTGAGATGCTCATCAACGTACCCTGTTGCCCTGTCGTGGGTGACAGATGCCAAGCACTTCTGATGGCTGGCTCAGAGCAGGTGACTTAATCTCTGACGCCCCTAAGTATGCTCAGGCTCAAGTATGGTCGCAGAGGTGGAGAGAAGTGGGTAGCTGGCAGGGGGAGACAGTGTGGGGAGCACCCTTCCCCGTGCACAGTGCCAAGCAGTCTTGGTTCTGCAGAGAAGCCCTTCCCCCCAAAGCAGGGCACGGCCGCCCCTCCCTCACAGTGTCAGCCCCACCTCCTTCCCCACAGCCATCCCCCCCACCGCCCGAACCCCCTACTCTTAAGGCTTTGCTTTCCCTAATCTTCCTTTATTTTTCTGGAGACATTCGTTGGGAAGCCTCTACTCCTTTGCTGGGCTGCTTAACCTTCTGATAAAACGTTCCAGTCTCGAGTTCATGGTCTCTAGTTTTCCCCTGTGGGTGTGATTAGAGCAAAACTTCTAGACAGTGCTGCAAACCTCTGCAGAAACTGACCCCCATATAGCTCAATTTTGCATAACAGGGAACTCAGTTCTAGAAATTCTTTCAGACAGTAGTATTTCCTTCGTTTTCCAGATAACCAGTTTCTCCTGGGCTTCCTCATAGAAGCACCAGGCTCTGATTTAGCCTTAAGGAGCCAGCACCTCCGGGTGGGCGTGGGCGGGGCTGGAATCTGCATCATGAAACACACCTGTGCAGGTCCCAGCGGACCCCAGTCCTCGTTCCTGCCCAGGTTCTGAGCAAACTGAGAAGAAAAGCAATGACTAGGACAAAGAGGAGCTCAGAACGTCACTTATTCCCTAACAGAGGCTGGGCTGGAGGCTGTCAAGTCGGCCAGCCTGGGAGGCCTGCTCTTTGCATTCCTGGGTGGAGGCTCATCCGCCCGAGTCCTCAGCAGATCCCTCCCTCAGGGCCGAGCCCCAGGCAGCACCAGAGCCTACAGCCTGCAGAGAAGCTCACTTCCAGAGCGAGAAGGGGGCTCAGCTGAGCCAAGCGGGGACCCCGTGATTCTCCCAGGTATGTCAGTCTGAGAAGCTGCTTCTCCCCCCAGAAGCAGAGGGAAGAGGGAAACTGAGGGGGGGGCACCTCCTCCTGGTGAGCATTTTCCCTTCAGTGCTCCAGGTGATTTGCATGATCAAGAAGATCTGGGAAGCAAGTCTTCGGAGTCCTGCAGTATTCTCTCTCGTCTTCTGTGGCTTTTCGCTGGGAGGCCCCACTTCTACACTTTGAGCATCTCTGAGCTAAGTCAGCTTCTGTGTTTTGGGGTGCTGGCTCCGGAGGGCGGCTGGAGTGTGCGCCTTGATGGTGGTGACAAAGATCTGCTCACTAGTTTATCCCTGTGGTGACCACACTGACGATGCCACTGTTCTACACAGGCCTGAGCAAGTGGGTTTAATTCTAAAATGACCCAAAATTTTAGCTCGTGGTCTCTTGCCTTTGAGGCTGATCTGCCACAGGGGTCCTGAGCCGAGCCCTCCCTCAGGGCCTGTGGCGTGTATGTGTGTGTAACAAAATAACCAGGGGGAAAACCTAACTAGCTATATTATTTTGGAATAATTATAGATTCTCAGATGTTGCAAAGAAATGTACAGGGGAGTGTCACGTGCACCTCTATATTTTTTAAAATTAAAAGCTATCTTTTTTTTTTTTTTTTTTAAGCTGGCAAATTACGTGCAGTTAAATTCAGGCCAAGATTTGCTCGGAGAGAAAATTGCCTTGAAACGGGAGATATTTTTTGCATTGATTGTTGCCTGTGGTGGTAGCTGTATGTTTTGGAAAATTGAAAAGCAGTATCTGATTATTCTATGCTTTGAGACCCTAAAACCAGCAACACGCCGAGACCAGGGATCACACAGAAGGGCCTCTGCGTGGGCCTGTTGGTGGGAGAACTTGCAGCCCGCGGTGACGCGGCATCTCTGCTCTGCAGCAGGCCTGCTGTTCGATTGATTTTGGAAATTTAAAAAATATGTGCTAAGGCAGGTGGGGGAAATAGAGTTAGATGATTGCTGGTATTTTCCAGGGAAGATTACCTCTGTGGAGGCTTTTTGCTTTAAAAAGCAAAAAACGTATCCTCTGTGCTGTGCAGTGATGTTTACTGAGCATGTGACCCAGCTCTGAGCTCCGAGAGCATTGCCCCCTATAACAGGTTCCAGAGTTTGGTCACAAGACACACACAAGGCCGACTGCACCCCCTTGTGCTAAGCTTGGAAAGTCTAATCCCCCGGCTCTGCTTTCCAAGGGTAGAAATGTTGGAATGTGCCAGGTCTTATATCAATTTTCCTCTAGAACTACAGAACCATAGAACTCAATGTTGTGTGCGCTTGGCTTTCTTTGCTAGCGGTTCTCAAATACAAGCCTGCCTCAGAATCCCCTGGAAGGCTTGGGAAAACCCAGATTGCCGACCCCCTCCCCGCCAGTGTTTCTAATCAGGTGGGTCTGGGGCGGGGCCTGAGGGTTCCCTACAAGTTCCCAGGTGATGCTGATGCTACAGGTCCGGAGCGCAGGTTGAAAACCGCTGCTCTCGGCAAAGCCGGCAGATTCAGTTCGTCTCAGGTTCACACCTCTGCCTTCCCAGGTAAGCTCTGCTCCTTCGTCACCCCGTGTCATCACAAGTTCGTTCCTTCTTCTGGGGGCCAGTGCTCTGGAACCTCCTGTCGGGGACTCCAACTTTCGGCTTCATTAGTTGGAGCAAGGATGCCGAGTCAGCATCCACTAACACTTGCTTACTTTCTGCTGAGTCATTGGCTCTGCTGCAGGGTCCTTCTGTTTGTTACCTGCTTTTCACCATCCCCTGAGCTAACTTGTGTAGCCTCCCTTCATGGAGACTAGGGAGTTAAATGACTTTATCGAGGCCCAATGTGATGGCGGGGTCTCAAACTCTCAGCCTTGGGTGCTGGGCCCAGTCTTTTCCCTTTGGCTGTGAAGTCCTTTGCAGGAATGTTTGCATCCTGGATGAGGAAGCTTGGAGGGTGGAGTGTGAGATGAAATAAATGAATGTCTACTTGGTGAGATTTCTGACACTGGTCAGGCTGCTAAAGGAGGGGAAAAGTCTAGTTAGAAGGACGTTTGCAGCCCTGTCCTTGTTGAATTCGTTGTAGGATGGCCCATTCCAACGGTTGTATTTTGCTTTCCTTGTTTTCTCTCGAAAGTCGCAGAGGATGGAGGAGAGGTCATTCTCTTTGTTTCTGCGAGGAAATGATAGTTCTCTCTTTTCCTCTCCTGACTTCCCATGGAGCCTTCCATGTGTGATAGAGAATTTGGCGTCGAGGCAGTAGCCCTTGCTTTGGGGATGTGGCCTGCGGGGTAGGTCTTGAGGGAACTGAAGGTTTGCAGCCCTGGGTGTGAAGTGTGCTTTAGGGTAGGAAGTGGGGACACGTGGGAACTGTCACGTGGAGGATGTTGTTGTCCTTGGGGTGCTCTTTCAGATTTTGCTCATTTTTGCCCATCTTGTTGGGGACCGTTTGGGGTAATAGAAAGCTTATGATTTTGAGGCCAGATAAATCTGCCTGTCTGCATCCTGATTCTGCTCTACACGAGCTCTAGCACTGGCTCTTGGGGGAGTTGGAGTGTTGGGTGTCTCAGAGCCTGTAAGACTGGGGTGACAAAATGTAATTCACTCCACAGTGAGCTCCATGAAAGCAGGCACTGTGTCAGGAACGCCTGTGGCATCCCCGTGTCCCACCCAGCCACTGTCAGACAGACACACAGTTGGGGATTCAGTTGGGGGTGGGGCTGACTCCCAGTAGATGCTCAGGAAGTGATACACAGATGGAAAGCAGTAAGGGCCTCCTGTGAATCAGTTCTTTCCAACCTTACCACCCCCCTTATTTCTTTTTTTTTTTTTACACTTTAATGATTCTTTTAAAAATTTACCCTTTTCCATTTATTTATTTATTTTTTTGCCCAGCCAGGGAGAACTCCAACCCACCTCTTTTTAAAACTACAGCATTAAAAAAAAAAAAACGAAACAAATTAGCTCATGGCTCACCCCTTTCAGGCCAATTTAGAGGATTAAGTGAGGTAATGTTTTCTTCCTTTGATGCCAGGGCTCACCTTTCCAACCTACATAGAGCAACAATTAGTTTCACGTTTCTGGGGATCCACGTTCATTTGATTTATCTCCTTAGGAGAATGTAAGCCTCTTAGGAGTGGGGGCCGTGATTCTTTCATGACATGCAGCTGACCTTTAAAATAACAGCCGAGTTTCTGGCTCCTACTTCGTTTATGCTTCGTTGTGTAATTTGCTGTCATTCTTGTGTTTAGCTGGTTTTTCCTTAATTCCATGTCTTGGTTGTTTGCTTTTTTATCCCTAAGTGCCCAACCTCAGAGAGCCTTGGTGTTATATAAATATTTATTAAATAAGCTTTGCAAAATCTTACTAAGGGCTGTATTCACATATCCCAGCAGTATGTGCTACCCCTTTCCTGGGTCCAAGACACAGTACTCTGTAGGAGTCAAGAATAAATTCCCCGCTCTTTAGGTACTAACCATTTCTGAGGTTTGGTGTTTATAAGCTTGGAAAGGGACTGTTCCCCTTCCTCCTGACCGTAGGGCATTGCTGCCCGCCGCCCCCCACCCCCCGCCCGCGGGGTATAGGACTCTGTCCCATGGTCATTTAAGGCTGTGCCCATCCCTGCAGGTCAGGAGTCATGCTGAACGAATGCATCACCCAGCACCTCACACGGTTCCTGGTTCAGAGGACACTTCTTAAATGTTTGTGGAATGAATTGAAACTGCCGTGAACTAGGGTAGAGGAGCCGTGTAGCACGCTTGTGACAAAACTGAAGAACCGGAATTTTTCGGGCAAAGGAGTGGAGAGAGCTAGAAGGTGGAATTCAGTAGGCCAATGAGCATCTGTTGGGTGGTAGAGATGAATTTCCATCAGTCGGTTTTAACATTTCTGAGGGCATTATTTTTAAAGTTCACGTGAGAGTTAATACTTCTTAAAGCTATAACGTTGATATGCTAGTTAACTCTCCCTTATTGTAGTGAAATCAAAACTCAGTGTGGGCCCTCAGCTCAGCCAGAACAGGTGGCCTGGACGTGATGCCCACTCGGGGTCTTCACTGATCCACGTATGCACACAGCTTGCATCTTCCTCTCTCACCTATTTGCCCAACTTACACACGGTCAACCAGGCATTTCCTTAAAAGGGATTATTTTACTGTTATAAATTGAAGTATAGTTGATTTACAATGTTACGCTAGTTTCTGATATACAGCAAAGTGATTCATTTATATATATATAAAATATTCTTTTTTATATCCTTTCCCATTATGGATTTTTTCAACATCTTTATTGGAGTATAATTGCTTTACAGTGGTGTATTAGTTTCGGCTTTATAACAAAGTGAATCAGCTATACACATATCCCCATATCTCCTGTTTATTACAAGATATTGAATATAGTTCCCTGTGTTATACAGTAGGTCCTTGTTGATTATATGTATAGTAGTGTGTGTCTGCTAATCCCATACTTCTAATTTCCACCCCACCCCGCCCCCTTTGGTAATCATAAGATTGTTTTCTATGTCTGTAAGTCTCTTCCTGTTTTGTAAATAAGTTCATTTGTATCATTTTTTAGATTCCACATATGCGTGATATCATATATTTGCCTTTCTCTGTCTGACTCACTTCACTTAGTTTGATAATCTCTGGGTCCATCCATGTTGCTGCAAATGGCATTATTTCATTTTTTTTGTGGCTAGGTAGTATTCCATTGTGTATATATACACCACATTTTATTCATCTTTTGATGGACATTTAGGTTGTTTCCATGTCTTGGCTATTGTAAATAGTGCTGCAATGAACATAGGGGTGCATGTATCTTTTCGAATGATAGTTTTCTCTGAATATATGCCCAGGACTGGCTTTGCTGGATCATATGGTAAACAAACAGAGTATTTTACAAATACAGATGTCCCTGGGAAAAGTAATAATCCAACTGATATAAATTCATATCAAATTGTACGGAAGTAATTCTTTTTGGTTAAACATTTTCATGGGGTGTGGAGAGAGGGGAAAGGTCAAAGGGTCGGGGACCCCCAAGTCAGACCTGATCTGGTCAATATGACCAGGAATGTCCTGGATGCTAACAATTCTTTTTTCTTCATTTTGTTTAAATTTTCTTATTGATCAAAAACTCTGTTAAATTTTTATGTAAGATATCTTTTCTCCTTAGAACTTTAGCCACTACAGCTAACATTTTACATAAAAACTCTTCGATTAACAAGATGTTCTACCACATGGAAGCTTTCAAAAATGATGAAATTGAAATGCCATCTTCAGGGACTTCCCTGGTGGTGCAGTGGTTAAGAATACGCCTGCCAATGCAGGGGACACGAGTTCGAGCCCTGGTCCGGGAACATCCCACATGCCGCAACTAAGCCCGTGCGCCACAACTACTGAGCTTGTGCTCTAGGGCCCACGAGCCAGAACTGCTGAAGCCCGCATGCCTAGAGCCGGTGCTCTGCAACAAGAAAACCCACTGCAACGAGAAGCCCACGCACCACAATGAAGAGTGGCCCCTGCTCACCACAACTAGAGAAAGCCCGCATGCAGCAATGAAGACCCAACGCAGCCAAAAAGGAAGGGAGGGAGGGAGGAAGGAAGGACAGAAAGGAAGAAAGAAAGGAAGAAAGAAATGGCATCTTCACCTTTAGCAAGTGATGCTGAATTATAGAAGTTCCTATTATAGAATGTAAGAGTGTAAGACACTTCAGCTGTCAGAGTTTTGTAAATATTTAGATTTAAAAGCTGCTACTCTTCCATCTACATCACTCTGGAAAATCCTTTCAGAAATCATATTCTTGAGGGAAGAAGACCTAGGATGGATAGAACGTTACTCCACTAAGAAATGTTAATTTAGGAAAATATAACAATAGGGGCGAGGGTCAGTCTAGCCTAGAGGGTGAAAACCCATGCCCTGAAGCCAGACTGCCTGGCTTCCCACCCAGCCCACCACCTTCTAACCAGCGCCATGACCTTCGGTGAGTTGCGCAACCTCTCTGAGCCTTGGTAGCTTCTTGCTCTGTAAAATGGGAATAGTAATAGTATTTGCTTTCAAGCGTTGTTGGGAGGATTACTTGCATTAATATAGGCAAAGGTACTTGGTAAGGAGAATGTATCTGCATCTTACTGAGGGCTCTGTTGTCATAAAGAGGATCCAGGAAACTAAAAGAGTAAGGTCATCACCCCCAAGTGATGGGGTGTGGGGAGGGTTCCCAGACATGGAGATCCAAGTTCGTAGGGGGGAGAGAGACAAGGGAGGGCCAGGCAGTGGTCAGGAGGGAAGTGAAATGAAGACTTTGTTCCCCTCTCCTCCTCAGGGTGGGCACCAAGGCTGCCTGCTGAGGGGCTGCAGCTGGCCCCCGGCGGGGTGGCGGCCCTCTGCTTCATTGCTCGCACTGTCCATTCTTTTTTTTTTTTTAGTTTGTTTTATTGACGTATAGTTGATCTACAATGTTAATTTCTACTATACAGCAAAGTGACTCAGTTATACGTATATATACGTTCTGTTTCATATTCTTTTCCATTATGGTTTATCACAGGATATTGAATATAGTTCCCTGTGCTGTACAGTAGGACCTTGTTGATTATCCATTCTCTGTATAACGGCTTGCATCTGCTAATCCCAGACTCCCGATCCATCCCTCCCCCACTCACCTCCCCCTTGGCAACCACAGGTCTGTTCTCTGTCTGTGAGTCTGTTTCATAGATAAGTTCATTTGTGTCCTATTTTAGATTCCACATATAAGTGATATCATATAGTATCTGTCTTTCTCTGTCTGACTTACTTCACTTAGTTTGATCATCTCTAGGTCCCTCCATGTTGCTGCAAATGGCATTATTTCATTCTTTTTTATGCCTGAGTAGTAGTCTATTGTATGTGTGTATGTACACACACACGACACCTTCTTTATCCATTCATCTGTTGATGGACACTTGGTTGTCTCCATGTCTTGGCTGTTGTGAATGGACTGGCACTGTCTGCTCTGCGGGAGGCATGGTTCTGTGACAGACTTGGAGGAGAGCCCCTTCCCTCCCCAGATGCCCGGGGAACAGCAGAGAGCAGCCCTTGCACCACAAGGCTATTTCTGGAAACCCTTAAGAGCCCCCAGCTCAGCTTGACTGCAACACAAAGAAGTACCCAATGTGGTTAAAAAGAAAAAAGTGTTGTGTTAATAAGCCCTTTTTATTTTTTTAAGTTTTTTTTAAAGAAAGTGTGACAGAACTTTCTTGTGAGGAAGGAAGTGTTCTCCTTCTTGGAAATGAAATCAATTTTGTGGTAAATACCACCAAAAACAAATGTGCGTTTAAAAAAAATTTGAAGTATAGTTGATTTACAATGTTGTGTTAGTCTGTGCGGCACAGTGATTCAGTTTTATATGTATATATGTATATAAATAAATCTGAAGAGTGTATATATATATCCTTCTCAGATTTTTTTCCATTACGATTTTTTTTTACAGGATATTGAATATAGTTCCCTGTACTATACAGTGGGACTTTGTTAGTTATCTATTTTATATACAGCAGTTTGTATCTGCTAATCCCGAACTCCTAATTTACCCCTCTCCTCCCCCTTTCCCCTTTGGTAGCCATACGTTTGTCATCTGTGTCTGTGTTCTCCCTTTGATTGCTCAGCTGGTAGAGTGGAGGACTGTAGTACGTCCCTGTTTCAGTCCATTTTCAACCTTAGTGGTTTTGCAGCAAACACACAAATACCTTCTCACTTTTCAAAAGAACTTAGAGGAATATGCATGTATGTAGGTACATTTTAAATGGGAATTTATATAAATTTATTTACTTTTTTTTTTTTTTGAGAATTAGATTTTCCCAGGTGCATCTGAAACTAGGGCTGGGAATGACTGCCATGGGGGATTGTAGTCCTTCCTTTCCACTTAACACAAAGTGTTTTCCTCCCTTCCTTCCTTCCTTCCTTCCTTCCTTCCTTCCTTCCTTCCTTCCTTCCTTCCTTCCTTCCTTCCTTCCTC
>NW_020174933.1:2303242-2469028 GCF_003031525.2 Neophocaena asiaeorientalis asiaeorientalis | reverse complement strand
GAGGCATGCAGGATCTTAGTTCCCCGACCAGGGATCAAACCTGAACCCCCTGCAGTGGAAGTGCAGAGCTCCTAGTCAAAAATCCTTACTCCATAGTCAAATTTGTTTGAATGTCCTTCACATGCTGAACTGTACACTTGGAAATGGTTAAGATGGCAGATTTTATATTATGTGGATTTTATCATGGTTAAAAAAAATACTTTGTGTGTGTGTCTGTGTGTGCATGTAACTTAATTATTTTCAGAGTATGTTTTGAATACCCTGTAGATACTTCAGAATCCCTCACTATCTTTACCTTATAGATGAGGAAACTGAGGCTCGGAGACTTGGGATGCCAAGCGAAGAACACACAGCCTTTTCTCAAAGGAGAAAAGATTAAGATTTTTTTTTCTCTTTATCAAAAAACTTTTTTAATGCTAATGCAAGCAATAAGTATTTCCTAACCCTCCTTGAGATAAATTTGGCATGTATCCCTCTGCCTATGTATGAATATTCTTTATTTTAACAATTGACATCATTTTGAACATATGTTTGGGTTCATAACCCACATTTTTACTTAGTATTATGTAGTGAATGTTTTCTAAGACATAAACATTCCTCTACTGCATGATTATTTATTTATTTAATTTTATGTTTTTTGCGGTACGCGGGCCTCTCACTGTTGTGGCCTCTCCCATTGCGGAGCACAGGCTCCGGACGCGCAGGCTCAGCGGCCATGGCTCACGGGCCCAGCCGCTCCCCGGCATGTGGGCTCATCCCGCACCAGGGCACAAACCCATGTCCTCTGCATCGGCAGGCGGACTCTCAACCACTGCGCCACCAGGGAAGCCCTACTGTATGATTTTTAATGGCTGTATAAGATGCCATAACATAATTTATTTAATCAGTTCTTTAAATGTGGGGCATTTAGGATGTTTCTACATTTGCTAATATAAAGCATGATATGATGAACTTCCTTTTATATAAACGTTCAGAGTAAGGGATTACATGTTTTTAAGGATTTTTCCTTTCTTCTTATATTTTAAAAGTATTAATTCTCTGTTGGAGTCACTTCCACCAGATCTAAAGAGTTGCTATATCTCTGTCGCACATCTCCATTAAGAGCTCTGTGGTGAAAAGGATATGATGCTTTTACTGAACTTTCTTATCCAAACACGTGCTTCAGTCGTTCAAGGAACTTGAAAGAATACTTTTCTTCCTTTCCCTTACTCCACCCCATCTTTACTCCCCACACTTAGTAAAATGGTAGTAAAATGAGAATTAAAAGTCACATAAATCCCACCAACAAAAAAACCCAAAACAAACAAAAAAGTATTTTATCGAAGTATATTTGGTATACAATGTTGTGTTAATTACTGCTACACAGCAAAGTGATGCAGATATACATATATATTTTTTTCATATTCTTTTTCATTATAGGTTATTAAAATATATTTAAACTAGTTCCTTGTGCTATTCAGTAGGACCTTGTTGTTTATCCATCCTATACATAATAGTTTGTATCTGCTGATCTCAAACTCCCAATCCATCCCTTCCCCCCTCCCCCTTGGCAACCACAAGTCTGTTCTCTATGTCTTTGCATCTGTTTCTGTTTTGTAGATAACTTCACTAGTGTCATATTTTAGATTCCACATATAAGTGGTATGACATTTGTCTTTGTCTGGCTTTCTTCACTTAGTGTGATAATCTCTAGGTCCATCCATGTTGCTGCAAGTGGCATTATTTCATTTTCTCCTTATTAACAATATTATTCAATTGGTTATGGGTTAAGTATTTAAAGGAGCCTAAGTTTACTGCATTTTTTGGACCTAATTCATGTGAAAAAGAAAAAAAATTGTAAAAATGGATTTAGAATGAAATTGTTCTGACAAGTTGAAAAGAAGTCTGTTTACAGTGTGCGTGTTACAGGCTGAATTGTGTCCCCCCAAATTCATATGTTGAAGTGCTAACCCCCAACACCTCAGAAAGGGACTGTGTTTGGAGACTGGGTCTCTAAAAGAGGCAGTTAAGTTAAAATGAGATCATTAGCGTTGGCTCTGCTCCAGTCTGGCTGGTGTCCATGTAAGAAGAGGCGACTAACATACAGACAGAGAGAAGGCCGTGTGAAGATGCAGGGCGAAGGGGGCCGTTGACAAGGCAAGGAGAGAGGCCTCAGAAGCCTGTGAGGCCTCTCACAGCCTGTGACTCCTTCTAGCCTCCAGAACTTAAATAATTGCTGTTGTGTAAGCCAGCCAGTCTGTAGTCCTCTGTTCTGGCCACCCTGGCAAGCCAAGATGGGGGGTACTTGTTAAAACCACGTGTGGGCCTGCACCCTCATCTTGAGTCTCATCCCGATGCCCCCCGTGGGCATCTGGACGCTGGCGCTGGTCGGGACAGACTGGATCCAGGTGTCCAGAGACAGACCTCCAGGTGCAGCGTCAGATGGGCCATCCCGGCTCCCGTGGGCCCCTCTCTCTCAGGGTGGTCGGTTTGGGTGACTCGCACACGTAAGATGAGTGGAATGGAAGGCTGGGTCGTCCTCCGTGGGCTTGGCGCTGTTCTGCTGTTTGTGTTTTATGGGTTGAAGTCAGGGCTGGAAAGAGAATGTTCCTGAAGTGAAGCACTGCTTTCCTCCGTCTGATCACTGGGTCCCTAAGGTCTGTTTCTTGGAGCTACGTCTCCTCACTGGATCTCATCTGTGATCACTTTCATTCATATTTTGGGCTTAGTCGACACCACATATACTAGCAGGTGATAAGTTATTTATCATAACATGTTTTATTAAAGGACAGAGCATCACCTTCTCTCCAAGAGCACAAGTGGATGTGTTAGGCCGTACGTGTTCTTAAAAGCAGAGGCCGTGCGGTGTAATGTTTATTTTTATGGTCTCTGAGTCCTGTCTGCCCAGTTTGCTTTATATCCTTCAGCAAATTTATCAGCTTCTCTGACCCTCAAGTTTCTCACCTATAAAATGGTTTAATAGTAGTTTTCTCATCACAGGGGCATTGGGAGGATTCATGAAGTAATTTCTTTATGGCCCTTGTCACACTGCCTGACACGTAGTAAGTCCTTTTATTATGTTACTTAAACATCGCATCCAAAAGTACCTGAGGAAATACGGTGGTTGGGAAATGCACTTTAAATTCCAACAACCCCGGACTGTTTAGCTCCACTTAAATTTGTGTCAGAAATGGTAGCTGACTCATCTTTGAAATGCAGAGTTGTTATGAGTCTGACAAGAGGCAATGCATGTGAAGAGTTTAACCCGTGTGTGGAATCTTGTAAGTGCTCGTGAATGGAGGCTCTAAATGTACGATGTCAAGGTGGGTCTGAGCTTGGTTTGGGTCCGGCTCCTCCACTGAGAGGCTCTGTGACCTTAGGTGAGTCTCTGAAGCTCTTTAAGCCGCAGTTTCTTCACTGGTAAAAGGTAAGCAATAGTAGAACTTACTTAGGTTTGTTGTGAAGCTAAGTGTGCTCTATGGAGCTTTGTATCATCTCTGTTGCCGTTGCTGTAGTTGTTGCTTTTCCCCTGGTTGGCTCTCTAAAATATACAGTGGCTAATGAGGGATGAGGGCTTTTCAGAATGGAGTTCGGAGTGGCTGTGAGAACAATCCGTGTGGTACATATGTGGCCCCACTGATTGCCAGGCGACCTGGAGCTCTGTGTGGCTTTCTCTCCCCTCGTGCTGTGCACATCCCTCCTGATGCTGTGGGCTGCAGCCAAGCAGGTGACCTTCCTAGATAGAAGGCCAGTTCGGCAGGCAAAAAAAGGAAAAAGGAGGAGCTTCCTTTTTCCGTTAGAACCTACAACTACAGATTTCAGTTGGTGTGTGTGTGTGTATGCATGCGCGTGCGCTCATGTTTAGTTAGTAAGACCACTGTAACGTGTGTAGGTGGTGTGTAGAGGACATGGTACTGACTCGTAAGGGTGGCAACAGAAAGGATGAATAACCGAGAGAGGTGAGGCTCATGCAGTTTGCAAAATGCAGACAGAGCAACAAACAGCATCTTTTGGGGGGTGTATTTAGGTCAAGGAGAAAAGTGAAAAGGGATTTTTTAGCTTCTGGTGAAATAGGAAAAGGAAGAAAGCAGATGTTTCTGAGTACCAGCTTAGAGCCAAACACTGTGGCTGGCATTTTACAAAAATTCTCTCATTCAGAAATAATGCCATTTGCAGCCCCATGGATGGACCTGGAGATTATCATGCTACGTGAAGTAAGTCAGACGGAGAAAGACAAATACCATATGATATCACTTATACGTGGATTCTAAAAAAAAAATGATACAGTTGAACTTATTTACAAAACAGAAACAGACTCACAGACTTAGAGAACAACTTACGGTTATGGGGGGAAAGGCTGAGGGGGGAAGGATAGGTTGGGAGTTTGGGATTGGCATGTACACACTGCTGTATTTAAGATGGATAACCAACCGAGGACCTATTGTAGAGCACAGGGAACTCTGCTCAATAATCTGTAATAACCTAGATGGGAAAAGAATCTGAAAAAGAATAGATAACATGTATATGATGACCGAATCACTTGGCTATACACCTCAAACTAACCCGACATTGTAAATCAACTATATTCCAATATAAAATAAAAATTAAAGTTCTCGTTCAGTTTAAGAGTCACTGAAGGTGGAAAGAGAAAACACCCAACTCCTGTTTTGCTCGTGTTTTCTCTTGCTCAGGAGAAGGCTGTAAAAACTTACTTAAAAGAGATTTGAAGCCCAGGAAAAGTATGGAGAAAGTAAACTTTCCTGATGTGGACAAATTAATTCCTAAGATGTTTTCAGAATTTGTAGTGGAGATTGCCAAACCATTGTCCTGAGTCATTGAGGAGCTACAGCAAAAGGAGAGGTAGCAGAGGACAGAGGACTGAATCCCACACACTTCAGATTGGGGTTTTTGGTTTTAGTCTCAGATGAAATTCTGGACTGTTAATCAAATGTTTGTTCTGTGGGAAGGGGCAGCAGTAATCACCAGAGCCCATCATGGGGTCACTGAGACAAGCGTGGCAGGAGACCTTGTTGGTTTTGTAAGCAGCATCATTACACTGGGAACATGAGCAGAATGTTGTAGCAGTGGGATAGACGGATTCAGACAGGGTGTACTTGATAAAGCCTTGGTTTCCTCGTGGGCAGAAAAGGAGCGAGCTATCGGGGAAAGTATAATGGATGATGGTTCATTAATGTGGAGACAAAACGAGTTCAGTGGCTGTTTCCTCAAAGCACTGGTTGGTGGGTCACCCTCCAGGGGGAAGCCTGCCTTAGCCCATTTGGGGGGTGGTGGTCAGCATTTTCATCAGAGCCCTGAACGAGGCACTGAAAAGCTGATCAGATTTGTGGAGCATTTAGGGTTCATTCATGTTAGATGCCAGAAACGTGGGGTTGCAGTTGACCATCCGGGATGCTGATGGCGATGATCCAGTCAGGAGGGAAGAAAGTGAGAGGTGAGGGTCACTTTAGCAGTGAAGTCCCTTCATGTAAACTGCTGATTTGCAGTGAACATTGGGTTTCTAAATAAGGAAAGAACAAGATTATGATCTTTCCTTTTCAAAAGATGAAAGCTAAAACGGAACATGCACAAAAATGATGGCATATGTAGGATGAATAAAGACTTATTCAGCAAATTCTATGATCCTAATTAAACGATAGGAGAAGCAGTTAGCTAAGTTTCTTTTAGGGCTGCTGCCTGATTTTTGTTAGGGATTACAGAAGTACTGATTTCTGTGATTGCAGACAGGTTTAAGCTATTTGTAAATGTGTCATCACCTTCTCGAATAATTTTTGTTGAAAGTTAACAGGTTTTCTCTTCAAATATTTTTTACAGTGAAAACCTTATGTATATAAGGGCTAAACTAAAATTTCTAGACTCTGAGATGAAAAGACATTTGTATCTTCCTTGAAGCTTCTTAATGAACAAGTGTCAGTGTTACAGTAGTTGTATATAACACAGTTTGTGTGTGTGCCTTTTGTACTAAACAGTGTGCTTCTATCCGCTGTAGTTCAGTGACTTTCAAACTTTTGGGGCTGTGACCCCAAGTGAGAACGACATTTTGCACGGTGATTCAGTCTGCATGTGCGTGCGCGCGCACACACCCCCCCCCCCCCCACAGAACTGAAACAAAAACTCGTGAAAGAATTCTCATACTTTATGCTGTATTTGATTCTATTCTGTTATTATTTATAAATACTGATGGAAGAAGACCCCCCTCTATTGATTTTTTTTTTTGTTTGCGGTATGCGGGCCTCTCACTGTTGCGGCCCCTCCTGCTGCGGAGCACAGGCTCTGGACGCGCAGGCTCAGTGGCCATGGCTCATGGACCCAGCTACTCTGCGGCATGTGGGATCTTCCCGGACTGGGGCACGAACCCATGTCCCCTGCATCAGCAGGCAGACTCTCAACCACTGCGCCACCAGGGAAGCCCCCCTCTATTGATTTTTATCACTATTTTTAAAGTGCTGCTCTAGCAGAGCTTCAAAACATGTTTTAATGCTGTTGTTCCTTTCTTCCAAGGAGAAACTTTTATGTTACCATCTCATACTGCATCATTATAAATGATGTCAAGTGAAATACTTCTAGAGAGCAGGGATTTTACAGATGGAGAGCAGTTACAGCAAGTGGTGGTACATGGCTGGGAAACAAGCTGGAGTCTGGCCACTGGCTTATGGTCCATTTGTGATGACTTGCCCCAAAGCTGTCAAGCGCTTTATGTCCGGAAATTAGGAGAAAATATTTACTAGCAGAGCGTTCGAGTTGGAAGGAGTTGTAGAGGTCACCTGTTACAACTTCTCTTTCAGTGCAGGGTTCACTTTTGTGGTATCCTCACAATTGACTAGTCAGTTTCTGCTTGATTACCTTCAAAAATGGGGAGCTCACTGCCTTAGGTTTCTATTACTGCTACAATGAATGACTACAAATTGAGTGGCTTAAAACAACACAAAGTTGTTACCTTACAGGTCTGTAATTCTGTAGTTTGAAATGGGTCTTACTGGGCTAAAATCAAGGTGATGGCAGGGCTGCATTCCTGAAGGCTCTAGGAGAGAATCTGTTTTCAAGCCTTGTCCAGCTTGTATAGGCTGCCTGCATTCCTTGGCCGTGGTCCATCTTCAAAGCCAGCAATGGCCAGTTGAGTCTTTTTCACATCCCATTACTCTGACTCTTAAACCTTCAGCTTGCGTCTTCCTCTTCAGAAGGACCTTTGTGATTATATTTGGGTCCACTTAGATAATCCAGGATAATTTATTTTCAGGTCAGCTGATTAGCAACCGTAATTCCACCTGGAACCTTAATTCCCCCTTGCCAGGGAAAGTCACACATTCACAGCTTCTGAGGATCAGAACGTGGGCATTTTGGGGGCCATTGCTATGCCTACCACACTCACTGTCTCCTGAGTCTAGTCCCTTCTGTTGTCTGACAGCTCTAATTTTGGGTAACACATGTCACTCAATGACTTCTATTCATGTAGCAGGTGAGTTTTTAAAAGCCGCATAAGGAAACCTGGAGATTTTTAACTTTGCGAAAACCAGCAGTGTTGAATGCTGAGACTGAGAGAAAACTGTGGTAGAAACTAATTCATAGGAAGTAAGGTCTCTCTCTACTGGCTGTGACTTTAACATTTGTAGACAGAAGTATTTACCAGGAAAAGGAGAAACGATGAATCTTGAATAGAGTCCAGAGAATCTGTAAGACATTGGGCTGGTTAACATCCTAGTTGCACTGTTTGACTTGGTTGATGTTGGGAAGGTATTTTAAAGGTGGCTGCCGCCAGGCCCAGAGGTTTGGTTGGCTATGAGTACTTAGAGATTCTTGGACCATTCTGGTTATATTAGAGATTCTAGTGCTAAGCCCTGTGAGCTCAGTCTGCTGTCTGTAACTCTCAGCCACAGAGGAGAAAAGTGATGCCTTAATAAAGGCTGTTTAAAAAACCGAAGACATTGCAGGTTTTGGGATTTAACAGATTTTCACTCTGTTAACATTGAAACTACAACAGCTGAGTAACCCTTTGAGATCATCTACTAGTATGGGAATGCCTTAATTTATGAAAGATGAAAATTTAATTATAGACTGGAAACAGTGATATAAAAGTATTAGCAATACTGTCCCTATGCTAAATTCCTTAAGCGAATTTAGAAAAATTATCAAGTTGAGTGAAAAGTCAGTTTAGACACAGGCTTTCAAATTAAGGTTTTTCACATTTGTGAGAAGGAAAATACACATATGAAAGGAATTTGACTTTTTGCTCTGCTATTTTGGTTTTAATTTAGCATGGGCAAGAAGAAACCTTTGTTGCTTACAAATGAAACTAGCCCTTTTAAAAATGTCACTTTCTCTAATGTACAAAATAAAGTACATATTGCCAAAAAAACCCCCCAAACAAACAAAAAAAAACATGTGGCCACCATGGAGGTGCCCCTCAGCTCTCCCTTCTGGAGAACCTGCTATGAGAGGGTAGTTGGTGAAAACTTCAGCTCTTGGACCTTCAGGTACGCTGTAGGGTTCATGCCATCCCACCTTGCCCTGGGCTGCTCCCATCCAGTGACTGTCTGGTGGAGGGATTAGAGCTGGGCTGTTCGAGCCTGTGCAGGACTCCTCTGATCGACAGCCTTTGCTTTCCCTTCCCCTCCCCCATCAGCCTTGCCAAGACTTGCTCTGAGGCTCCTCCTCCCTGGTTCCTCCTTGCTTCCCTCCATCTTTCACAGGTGTCAGACCTGCATTTGGGTCTGCATGTTCTCCCTCCCTACTCCTGCTTCGTTTCCCCTTCATCCTTCATGGGTGTCTCCCCAGAAAACTGCTTGCATGTCTATTTCTGTCTTGGTGTCAGTTTCTTGGAGGACCTGAACTGGTATAGGTGTGAAGAATGATGGAATGAATTTTCAGATCCCTCAGGAAATTCTTCCAGTTTCCCTTGTGCTATGGTTGACCAACTTACCCAGGTCTGCCTGAGACCTTCCAGGTTTTAGCACTGAATGTTCCACGTCCCAGCACACTCAATCCTGGGCAAACCAGGACAGTTGTCCACCTTAGTTGTGGTACATCTATATGTATCTAGTAATTGACATTTCCAGTCTTTCTCTCAGAGAATTTGGAGTAGCTCTCAATTGGGGACTCACATAAGTTAATGCCAATAAAATTGAATCAGAATCAAGCAAAGGAGGAAGAAAGTATGCTAACCATAAGCACTGATCTATTTGGGGGAAACATTGTTTTTCTTGGCTTTAAATTCTTGAAGGAATTTCTCATGGGACTTCGTTTAAGGACGGTGAGTAATATAAACAGTGTCCTTGGCAGGAGTTCTTCAATTAATGCAAAAATGTTTTTCATGTGGCCCTTTCTTTTAGAGATGTTTGATGAAAACCAAGGGTATGATATTTAGGTGTGCCTTGGCGTTGTTAATTTTATGAGGTTCTCAGTTAATGAAATACAAATATATAGTGTTCTGCTCATCAAGAGTTACCCAAGGAAAATGCTTTGAGCGTCAAGAGGAGTGGATGCATATACAGTCTTATCCCTTAGAAAAGTAGATCTCAGAGAAGAAGACATAGGCTCAAAATTTGCTCCTATTAAAGCTATCTAATTACTTCATGCCCTTGAAATTTTCCATAAGTGACAATTGTAATAGCAGAATGGTGGAAAACATACAAATATCTGTTTTTAGGTGTAAATTTTGTTCTTTTGTTTCTGTCAAACCCCAGACTTTGAGAGGATGATGTATGGAATGCAAGAGAAAAGATATGGACGTTTAAAGACCACAGCATTCATTTATTCAACAAATATTGATTTTTTGGATTCTGGTCTGGGTGCTGGAGATAGACCAATGGATAAAATTTCTTCTCCTATGGACCCTGTATCCTGGTGGGAGGAGATAGACATGAATAAATAAGTTAACTAGTAAAACAGATGTAAGATGGCAAAACGTGCTGTGGAGAAAAATAAGGCAAGGAGGGAAATGTTCGATAGGATCCTTGGGGAAAGGCCTCCCTGAGAACGTACCTTGAACAGGTGAGGGAGTAGGCCAGGTGACCATATGGGAGAAAGGCTTTCCAGGTGGAGGAATTAACTAGAGTGAGGTTCTTGAGGCAGGTGCTAGCCTGGCATGTTGGAGTGATAACAGAGAGGACAGTGAAGCTGGAACAGAGTGAATATAAGGGGATGGGAGGGAGTAGGAGTTGAGATCAAAGAGGGGCAGCAGGGCAGACCATGTAGGACCTCCTAGGCCATTATCTGTGAATTTGAACTATTACTCTGAGTGAGAGGGGAACCATCAGAAGTCTTGAGCAGAGGAGTGATGGATCTGACTTACATTTTAGCAAGATCACTGTGGCTGCCGGAAGGGACTAGATGACAGGGGTTGAGGGTCAGAATGGGAAGGGCCCAGGTAGAACCACAGAGGACAATTGAGAGGCTATTGCAGTAACCCAGGTGAGAATTGGTAGTGGCTTGCATCTGGGTGGTAGCAGGGGCAGTGGGAGAAGAGGTTGGATTTGGCATATATCTTGAGTATAGCGATAACAGGACTGGATGTTAGATACAAGTAAAAAGGTATTAAATACGACTTCAAGGTTCTTGGCCTAAGCAATTTGAGGGATGGAGTTACCATTTTCTGGAGTGAAGAAGAGTAAAGGAATAGTAGCTTTCAGTGGGAAAAGAAGGATTGCATTTGGACTTGTTAAGTTTGAAATATTGTTTAGACATCCAAGTGCAGATGTAGAACAGGTCATTGGATATCTGACTACTTCTCACCTCCATTGCAACCCTTTTGGTCCAAGGCTCTGTTTTCTCTCATCTGAATTACTTTGGTAGCATCCTAGCTGGTCTTCTTGCTTTTGTCCTTTCCCTGCTTTTATCTTCCACACAGAAGCCAGAGTTATTCCATTAAAACTTAAGTTAGAAAACTTTTGCTTCAGGTATTGGTAGACAAGGTAATTTGGGCCCTCTCTTCTGCTGAGAACAACCAAGGAAATCGGATGAAGTATTTAGAAAACATACTTGAAGGCATGAAATAGCTAATAAGGTGGCAAAGAAGTACTGGCCATGATTTGGGAAATCTAGAGAGATGAGCCTGACATTTGGAGCTGTATCTTCTGGGGCTGTTTACTTAGTCTAGAAAATAGTGCTGAGATATACTAAGAAGCAGTTTTGAGTGATTTAACAGAGTATGAGAGAAAAGTTGGAATCCATAGCTTGCTAAAGGGATATCAGTTGTGCTTGAGGTTGGTTCCCTAGAGGACTAAACAGGGAAAAGAATGAACTGGAAATAGACCAAATAGACTGGCTACCATAGGGTCTTAAGGGCTCACTAAAAATCACCTCTGTACCTGATATTAGATTAAGATGATCCTGGATTATGATCAAGTAAGTATCTGCAGAAGCAGATGTTAGTCTTCTCTGGAAAAATGTAACATCGTAAGCCTCAAATTTTTTATGCAAATAAATTTTTGGATACAATTTTCCTGTCAGACAGAAATCTAAAATAGCCCAGCTTATCACTGGTAGAGGGGGAAGGAAGTATTGAGAAAGCCCCACCCCTGAGACACATACACAGGGAAAAGACTGAGGCTGGAGTAGAGAAATGAATAAGTCTCCTGTTTCCACTTTGAGCTTCTACCAAGTGAAAAGCCACAGTATCATATCACTTGGGGAGAAGCAGAAGAATGGAGAAACATGGCCTCTGGTACAGCCACAAGTGAAGGTGGAGAGGTAAAACTGAGAAAAGACACTCCAGGCCTCACACTAAGCACAGGTACCTAACAGCTCTCCACTGGAGGAATTTGAAGTCTGTGGAGCATTGAGGGTAACTACAGGAGCAACAGAAACCAAACCCAGTTTAACTATAGACTAGATTGACTCCCTACACCAATGGCCCTGATAGAAGAAAAGGTGTGTGCATTTCTGATGTAAATAGTATTCAGTTTGGTTCTTTTTTTCCTTTTTTTTGCGGTACGCGGGCCTCTCACTGTTGTGGCCTCTCCCGTTGCAGAGCACATGCTCCGGAAGCGCAGGCTCAGTGGCCATGGCTCATGGCCCAGCTGCTCCGCGGCACGTGGGATCCTCCCAGACTGGGGCACGAACCTGTGTCCCCTGCATCGGCAGGTGGACTCTCAACCACTGCGCAACCAGGGAAGCCCCAGTTTGGTTCTTTTAAGCAGAGTGGCACTCAATAAAAAAAAAATAACAAGAGAAGCAGAAGAGGCTGGGGGAGGGGAGAGGAGAAGACCCATTGTCAAGAAGTAAAACAGTCAATAGAAGCAGATAAAGAGATGGCCCAATATAGGAACTATTGGACAGGGACTTTAAAAATAACTATGATTGGGCTTCCCTGGTGGCACAGTGGTTGAGAGTCCACCTGCCGATGCAGGGGACACGGGTTCGTGCCCCGGTCCAGGAAGATCCCACATGCCGTGGAGTGGCTGGGCCCGTGAGCCATGGCCACTGAGCCTGCACATCTGGAGCCTGTGCTCTGCAATGGGAGAGGCCACGGCAGTGAGAGGCCCATGTACCGCAAAACAAAAAACAAACAAACAAAAAAACCTATGATTAATATGTTAAAGGATCTAAGTGGAAAAGGTAAATTATAGCGATGGGGAATTTTATGAGAGAGATAGAAGCCCTTAGAATGACTCAACTAGAAACGCTGAAAATGCGAACATAGTATCAGAGATGAAGAATTTTTTTTCACAGGATGGTAGGCAGCCTCCAAGGTGACCCATAATCCCTGTTTCCTAGTGTTCACACCTTTGTGTATTGTCTTCACATACTGACCAGGGATAATCTGTTACCAATGGAATGTTGTAGAAATAAGTGTGTAACTTTTGAGGTGACATCAGAAAATATATTGTGGCTTCTGCCTTGCACTCCACTTGGTCCCATGTTCTGGGGGAAGCCATCCCACCTTGTGATGAAGACCTATTAAAGCGATCTGTAGAGGGGCCCATGTAAAGAGGAACTCTGGTCTTCTAGCAACAACTGGTACCATGTGAGTGTGTCATCTTGGAAGCATATCTTTCAGCTCTAGCCAGTCCTTCAGATGATGACAGTCCTGGATGACATATTGATAGCAACCTCATGAGAACTCTTGAGGCAGAACCATCAGCTATGGTGTTTTTTGAATTCCTGATCCACAGAAATTGTGCATTAAGCCATTGAATTTTGGGTTGATTTATTGTACAGCAATGGATAACTAATGCAGATGGGCTTATCAACAGGCTGGACACTCCAGAGGACAGAAACAGTGAACTTGAAGATAGGTTTGATAAAAGTCAAACTAGAGCACAAAGAATGAAAAGTATGGAAAAACGAAACAAAAGAGAACAGCACATCTGAGACAGGTGGGACAGATATCAAACATATACAGTTGAACTCATAGAGGGAAAAGAGAGGTAAAGGTGCAAAAAATATGTTTAAAAATAATGGGTAAGACCTTTCCAAAATTAATGAAAGACAACAACCTACAGATCCAAGAAGTTTGGAGAACCCCAAGCAAGATAAATACATAAGAAAATACACCTAGGCCATAATAGTCAAACTGTTGGGAATCAAAGATGAAGAGAAAATCTTGAGAGCATACAGAAAAAAAAAACAAAAACTATTACAAACAGAGGAATAAAGGTAATAACATCTGCCTTCTCATAAACTGTCCAAACCAGAAGACAGTGGAATGATAACTTTAAAGTAATGAAAGAAAAAAACCCTGTCAAGCCAGATGCTTTACCTAGATAAAATGTCTTTCAAAAATGAAGATGAAATGAAGACATTTTCAGGCAAACAAAAGCTGAGGAAACTCATTACTAACAGACCAGGAGTATAAGAAATTTTAAATGAAGCTCAACAGGCAGATGGAAAATGATTAACAGATGGAAGTTTGGATTTACACGGCAGAATGAAGCGTGCTGGAAACGGTAACAATGTGGGCAAATAAAAACAGGCATTTCCCTCTAATTTTTGATCTCCTTGAAAAATAATTGGTTGTCTAAAGAAAAATAACAGTCTATTGTGGGGTTTGTAGCATATGTAGAAGTGAAGTATGTGACAGCAGTAGCACAAAGGGCAGGAGGTTGCAAAGGGGAGTGTACTGTACCTTAGTGAAGCAGAATAATATAAGCATCCTCCTTTTCTAATCCATAATATGTTTTCTCCATTTTGCTCACTGTCTCCCTAATTTATCCAATAGCTCCATGAAGGCAGGGTTTTTTTTTTTTTTTTTTTTTTTAACTATTCTCTGCTGTACCTTCAGTGCCTGTGCCTGGCCTAAAATACCTGCTTAAAAATACTATTGAATGAAAATATAGATGAGATTAATGAATCTGTAGATCAGAGGAGCAGTCTGGGCCAGGGATGTATGGTAGGGCATTAGACTTGATGGTGAGCAGTGAGGTAAAAATGATGACAGGATGAAGGGTGGAATCCTGGAGATGAAGAGGACTCAGCAGAGGACTGGAGGAAAAGCAGGAGATTGTAGTGTCTGAAAACCTACCGAAGAAAATCCTTCAAGGAAGATGCAACTGAAATAAGTCACATAGTTCCAGCCAGTTTTCCTAAGCCCTTTACATATAATAACTAATATCCTGACAACAATTTCTATGAGATACTATTATTATCACCTTCATTTTACAGATGAGAGGTTAACAGCTTCACCCAGGGTCACCCAAGATGTAAGTGGAAGAGCCAAGATTTGAACTCAGGTAGTGTGGCTCCAGAGTCTATACTCCTAGCCACTTTGTCATGCTACCTCCCATCTAGGTTAAGTGCTGCTGCTGAAGTCACATGGTGATTGAGAATTGGGTTTATCACTGTGGAGCTTATTGGTGAGCTTGACATAGGGTGATGGGGTGAACTTCTGATGACAGTGGTACAAAAGCAAATGGAAGGAGAAGAATTGAGTATGGACAGCTCTTAACAATTTTGGCTTTAAAGGAAAGGAGAAACATGGGATGGTAACTGGATTGGGAAGCAGGGTCAAGAGAATTTTAAGATGGGAGGAATCCAAGCATACAGGTGTGCTAATGTGAAGGTTCTAATTGATAGAGGACATTTGATGATGCAGGAGAGAGAGGGGAGTAATGTCCTTGAATAGGACAAAGGAGGCATAGGTGTTTCTAGCTGAGGGTTGGCCATAGCCAGGAGCGAGGACAGTCATGCATATAAAAGTAAGGCAGAGAATATGGGCACAGATGCAGTTAGGTGAGTGAGTGTGGTGAGAGCTTGTGCACTTTTTCTGATCGCTTCTATTTTCTTAATGAAATAGTAGGCCTTGTCTTCCATTGAGAGTAAGACTTGGGAAGATGTTGGAGTTCTAAGGAGAGAGGAAAAATGAAATAGCTTAGGATGGTGTGAGATTGAACAGGGAAAAATCCAAGGATTCCCTCTGGTCCCACTTAGTGTTCAGGTCCATTTGGGCTGTTAGCAGGGATGGTTTTGTCAGGCAGGTAGAGGGAAGGTAGGGAGGATGGGAAACTGAGGGTATATACCAGGTCGGGATGTGATCACGGCTTATGGACTGAAGCCGAGGGATGAGGGGAGTGAGGATTTTGGAGGAGTGGGGATGGGCTTGTGACACAGTGGGCTGGTGGCAGGATCAGAGATTGTAGATTTCAGGGGTCGGACAAGTCCTGCAGACAAAGTACTAGCAGAGATGCCAGTGGGATGCTTGAAAGTGAGGTTCTGGAGGAGTTACACTTAGTAAGGTCTGAGGAGTGACCCTAAGTATGAGGAATGGAGATCTGATGGAGAACAAGATCACTGGAAGAGAAGAAATCAAGAAAGTGATGGGCCATTTTCTCAGACATGATAGTCTGTGATTTAGACCATTGGTTTAGAGTGTGTTTGCAGACCACTTTTCTTACTTGAGATTTGACAGGAAGTAGTAAATGATTCATCTAATCTGACAAAGACTGGAGTATTTTGCTCATGACCAGTTGAAACAGGAGGTTGGTTGAACTGTCTTAGGGAATGTGAGAAGTCTTCTATTCCCACTCGGAATGCCTTTATTATAATTCAGACGCAAGAAGAAAATGTGTAGAGCAGTGTGTATTTGAGCCTTTTAATACTGCCTGTTCAGGGTTGGATTACCCCTCGCAGGGCAAGTAGGCATTCCCCCAGTTGTTTGTGGAATGAGTGGGGGGTGCACCTGTGTGGGTGGTGGTCATCCTTTAGTTAGGAAAGATAAGAAAGCACATGCCCCATTGGTTGCCCACGTTTCTGTTTGCAGCTATTAAACATGTTTTCTTGGATTTGAAGTACCAAGCTCACTAGGATGACTTTTGTGTGATTTTTAAACTTTTTTCTGAGTTTCTCTTTAATTATCGTATGTGTAAAGATGAGCAGGATAAAATAGAATTTAATACTTCCTTTCAAAGCAAGTGGTCAAAGGAACTCTCAAAAATTTTTTAAAAATAAATTTATTTATTTTAGTTATTTATTATTTTTGGCTGTGTTGGGTCTTCGTTGCTGCACGGGGGCTACTCTTAGTTGTGGTACGCGGGCTTCTCATTGCGGTGGCTTCTCTTGTTGCGGAGCACGGGCTCTAGGTGCATGAGCTCAGTAGTTGTGGCACGTGGGCTCACTAGCTGTGGCACGCGGGCTCAGTAGTTGTGGCACACGGGCTTAGTTGCTCCGTGGCATGTGAGATCTTCCCGGACCAGGGCTCGAACCCGTGTCCCCTGCATTGGCAGGCGGATTCTTAACCACTGCGCCACCAGGGGAGCCCAGAACTATCAAAGTTCTTGATTCTATAATAATGATATGCTAATAGATAGCTGTAGAAAGTGCCAGGGACTGTCGTAAGTACTCCACATTCATTAACGTCGTCAGTCCTCAGGACACTTTGTGATAGTTTTCTCATCCCTGTTCTGCAGATGGGGAAACTGAGTCATAAGTCTGGAAAGAGGCAGTCTGGGATTCAAACCCAGAGTTTGGCTCCAAACACTTTGCCCTGCTCACTGTGCTACACTGTCTCACTGTGGCAGGAAAAATGGAAGTAGTGGAGCAGAGGCTGAGAAAGTGGAGGCGGAGTCCGGAAAACAGAAACCTTAGATCACTTTTCGTTGACAAGTAAGCTGTGTGCAGCATAGTTAGCATGCAAGCTCCCCGTGGTGGATGACTCATGCGCTCAATGCCTTATGTAAGGTTACTGAGTTACATTTAGTTTATTTTCAGGTATCTTCAAGAAATCTTAGCAACAGCAACCAAGGATGGCGTAGCATCACTTCTCAATTATCTTTGTGATATAATACCACGAGGCAACTAAGAAAAAAGTTCCTGTAATAGAATTTCATGGGGAACTGGGGTATCCTGTTGTTCTTCCGGCTGACACATTCCAAAGTCACACTCTTGGCCTCTCCCAGGTTCATTTTGCTGCTTGTGTTTTACATCGAGTTTGGATTTATGGCTTATGGAGGGTCCTTAATTTTGATGGATCTGTCTTTTGGACAGCCTTTGCTTTCATACCCTAGACCTGTGTGGCTCTGTCTAGAGGATCTTTCCTAAGCTGAATGCACTCTTGCGTTCAGTGTTGACAACATGAAGCAGACAGAGAGCAGAGCCTCTGCCCTGGAGGTGGGACCTGCAGGTGTATTGGCTTGTTACCGCCCCTCTACTTGGTCATCGGGTCCTGTGGGGGCCAGGGGAGCTGCCCTGGCCGGAGGGTGGGCAGAAGAAGCCCCACTCAGTTCATGCCGCTGTGGTCCTCCTGGTTCTTGGGAAGGAGAGATGCAAAGAAGTAACTTACTAACATAACTGGAGTGGCCATGACAGACCACCGTTCTACGCCGACCCAAACCACCAGCGTTGCCGAATGAATTTCATTAATGCTCTTTGATGCAGTAATAATTAAGCAGAAGCCATTCTCTGCTACGTGCCTAGAATGCAGTTGCCGTGTAAAAAAAGTGATGTGTGGAGTGTGGTATCGCTATAACACCGAGAGGTTCTTGGAAAAATAGCTAGTGCTGGGCAGAGTTGTGTAAGGTGCTCAATAACCTTGGATTATCCCTGCTGTCACCTGTTTCCTGCAGGTACCTGGGCTGTGTGACAAGGGGCATGGTGGTCAGGTGGGTCTCTGTGAGCTCCAGGTGATAAAGGACCAGATGAAACCTTTCCCTCTTTCCCTTCTCTTGCCTTTCCCTACCATATGGGTTGTCAGACTCCCAAGTAGCTTATAACGAGCACACCCCGCTTCCTCCGGCAGGTCCCGGGCAGGCTTGGCATCTTGCAGAGTGATGGTTATTTAGGATGTGTGCTCAATGCATTGGATCTTTCTAGAGCAGACTGTATGTGGGAGGGAGAAGTCCTGGGGGGGAGACAGAGGGTTTGCCTCTTCAAATATACCGCAATGTGAAAGCAAAGTTATGGTTCTCAGTGCATCAAAGGTTATAGATTGGTGGTTAAAAAAGGATGCTGAGGAGAATATTCTAGACCTCTCTAGAATATTTTAGATCCTGGTAGCCAGTGGTCATAATCTTAATGCTTATGGTCTATACTAGGGACCTTGCAGATTTTTACTTTGCTTTGTGAATCGCCAAGTAACATAATTTTGTGTGTGTTTGTGTGTGTGTGTGTGGTCTCTGTTGTAGCCACTAATTTCACTTTCCTTAAAGCACGATTCTTTGCCCATAGGAGGTAGTAGGCATCTGAGTCAGCGAGGCTGGGGAGCATTCTTTCTGCCTGTCCGTTTTCTTTAGCACTTTGTTGCCTATGTTTGTTTTGCTAGGCTGACCTTTAGTTAGGTTCGGACTCTAAAATAATTGACTAGAGAGCGGGCTCTAGGCTGCTAAGCAGTGTAATGGTAAGGCTTTTAGTGGCTAGTGTGAGATGTCCTTTATGCTGCTAATGGTTTTTCCGTGAGGAGAAAGAGCAGGTGTGACCCTGGGGTTGTGCTCAGTTTCGAGTTGACAAGGATGTCAAGGAATTTATGATCTTGCAATTCATGAACTTTTCAGTAAACTGGCAACAAATGACGTCTACCAAAGGGGGGTTACTTGGAAAAATGGGTTATGTTCGAAAGCAATGATCTGTTTGTACAGAATAAATTAAGATGTACAGTGTGGTCTCCATTCAGATAAGTATGAAGGATCAAAGGAAGACAATTTTCTGTCTTTGTCAGCTTTGAATGGATTTTAAGCGATTTCTTTTCTAAAGCAAAATCTCTTAATTACCGGTAAGTTTGCATGGCTAAAAATGTAATTTTTAACTTTTTTTATTGTGAAGTATAAAGTCTATAAAACAGCTATAAACAGCTAAATAAATAAGAAGTGATAATAAATAATAAATAGTTAAGAACTGAATGCTTGTTTAATCACTACCCAAAATAGGACATTGTCAGCACCACAGAAACTCGTGTGTGATACCCTTCCTGGAAAAGCACTGTCCTGACTTTTGTGATAATCATTTATTTGCTTTGCTTTCTAGTTTTACCACTTTTGTGCTATGTACGATGTACATATCCCTAAGGTGTTTTTAAATTAATTTTGTTCTTATTCATCTAATTCTGCTAGAAAGGGTAGGTAGTCTGGGAGACAAGATACTATTATTATTATTATTTCTCCACCCCAATCTAGTTTTGTCATTTAGAGTCTCTGGGCTTCTTTTCTTATATGTGGAAATAAATGATGAGAGTTTTGATTAGGTTAGTGTTTTCAATTTTTTTTTAAGTTAAAATGAAGTTGTTTATGAAACACATACAAAAAATAAATTAGTATTTATTTTGTAAGTTCAAATTTATAAAATTTACTCATAAAATCAAGAAATGAGAACACATTAGCACGTTGGCAGTATTCGGTATGTTAAAATTCATAATCTGGAGGTTCCCGATTTCGAATGTAATTTTATTTTAAAGGTGTATAAAAGTGGAATGTGAAGTAGCCAGTGAGCACATGAAAAGATACTCAACATCCTTAAGTATTAAGGAAATGGACATCAAACCCACAGTGAGATACTACTTCATACCCACCAGGATGACTGGAATAAAAAAGACACATGTTGGCAAGGATGGGAAGAAACTGGAACCCTTGTACACACTGGTGACACTGTAAGGTGATGAAGCTGCTTTGGAAACAGCCTGGCAGTTCCTAAAAGGTTAAACATAGACTTAACATATGACCCAGCAATTCCACTCCCAGTTATATACCCAAGGGAAATGAAAACATGTATCCATACACAAACTTGTACATAAATGTTCAGAGCAGCATTATTCATAATAGCCAAAAAGTAGAAGAAGCCCAAGTATTCATCAATTAATGGATGGATAAACAAAATGTGGTATATCCACACAATGGAGTATTATTTGGTTGTAAAAAGGAATGAAGTACTGATCCATGCTACAGTGCGGATGAACCTTGAAAACAATACTCAGTGAAAGAAGCCAGACACGCAAGAACCCCGTATTGTATGATTTCATTTATATGAAATGTCTAGGCACATCTGTTGAGAGAGAAAAAGTAGATTGTGGCTGCCGGGGGCTGAGGGTGATGGGAAGATTGAAGGGTGGCAGCTAAGAGGTACAATATTTATTTTGGGGGTGGGAAAAATCTTCTGAAATGGGAGAAAGGTGATGGTTGCACACCTCTGTGAATGTGCTAAAAACCAGTCACTTGTTCACTTTAAATGTGAATTGTATGGCGTATGCCTGTTGCCTGATGACCTTCTCTGTCGCACTTCTCACTAGCTGTTGTGTTTTCAAAATATTTCTATTTATATTTTTTTATAAATGAGAGCAAAAGGTACTAACAGTTTCAGATAATTTCACAAATACTATCATACTTCGTTTGTAAGTAAGGAGGCCTTGACAGATGGACTTGTCGGCTGGCAGGTGGCGCTTAGTGATATGATAGCTCAAAACGTGTGTACAGAGATGCACACGAGTTCAGACTCGGGGAGAAGCAGGTGATGTTTGTGTTTTGTTAGGTTTGTTTGAAAGCTGGACACGAAAACGTTGATGACTGCTTGAGTACAACATATGTTTGAATGTGTATGTTTCTTTAATGAGTTTAATAAGTTTGAAATTTACTAGAAAAAGAAATCAGAACCAAATGTTTATGGAAGCCTGAAGCACTGTTGTAGAATGTAATTTGTAAACACTGGATTAAATCATGGTTTTCATCTTTCATATTTTATTATTTAGTGTAAAGCTACACACGAGTATGTATTTCTTTACCTCCATCCAGAAGACTTGATGGATTAATTTTTTATTTATTTTTTTTGCGGTACGCGGGCCTCTCACTGCTGTGGCCTCTCCCGTTGCGGAGCACAGGCTCCGGACGCGCAGGCTCAGTGGCCATGGCTCACGGGCCCAGCCGCTCCGCGACATGTGGGATCCCCCCAGACCGGGGCACGAACCCGTGTCCCCTGCATCGGCAGGCGGACCCCCAACCACTGTGCCACCAGGGAAGCCCAATGGATTGATTTTTGTGCCAACTAAGTAGAGTAGCCATTTGTGCTTGATTATTTGCATGGGACAGTTTAAATTTATCTTCAGAGGTGTTGCATGGCGCAGACTTTTAAAATAAGCATATGCAAATTATTAAACCAATTATCACAGATTAGGTTGTGATTAATTTTTCTCCACAGTGCTCTGTGAACCTGAATTTCCTCTCAAAAAATGTACAACACTGATGTTCCATCTGAGGGTGTCTGAAACACCCTACCGCAGAATCCAGTCACCCACAGGTTTATTTATATTCTTCTTGAGGAGACAGAGGACGCTGTTAGAGATGGTCTTGTTCGAATTTCTTATTTCCAAATAAACAGTTTGAAATTAGGCCCTCGTAGTTGGAATTTCTTGGTGAAGTCTATAGGATAATTTTATGGATTTGGATTTAAGGTATATATATGTTATACTTTATATATTTAATTTAAATAGAAAGGCTGTGGAAACCCATAGAATTTGAGTCTAGGCCATATTTGTTCCTATGGAAGTGGGTCAATTATTATAAGGTGGCTCTGAACTGTTAGAGCTGAGCTGGCTCACTTTGGCCCGTAGAACATCATCTCTGGATTATCTGCATAACATCCTTTTTAATACCAGGACTTCACCTTTCCCAGCCTCTCAGTGACCCCTGGATATGCGGAGCTAGGCTGAGTCTGTCTCTTCTTTCTTAGCAGCTGCATGTGGAGTGCCTGTGCTACCTTCCACTCCCTTGTGGAGATAGATTGCAAGTTTTAAATATCCTCCTGTTGATGGACATTTAGATTGTTGCCTTTTAAAAAAACGTCCTCTTAGAAAGCAGTTCTGCAGTGCGCAGTCTCGTTCACGTCTCCTTGTGCACAGCTTGGGAACATCTTGCAGACAGCGCTTAGGAATGGCTGAGTAATAAAGCTTGCACGTATTTTATTTCTCTTCATTGTCTGACGGTACCTTCTAGAGTTTCCAGCACCATGGTGAATGAAACAGTGTTGCTGAGTGCGCTTATCTTATTTTTGACTTTAAAGGGTGGCGGTTTCTGATGTTTCACCGTTAATCAAGATGTTTGTTGTTGGTTTTGGTAGAACGTTTTGGTCAGGTAAAGGAAATTCTCTTATTCCTTGTTTGGTAAGAATTTTTTAAAACTATGAATGGTGCTTGAATCTTGTCAAATGCCTTTTTAGCCAATTTTGTTGTAATCCACTCCTCCGAGATGTGTAAAATGGAGGCATCCCCCCGAGTCCCTACCGCCTCATAGTTATGGGATAGCCTGGTGGGCCTCTAGTAACTTAAGTCTAACCTTTATATCCTGGGGAGGAGTCATGTAACTTTAGGTTAACCACAGTCCCCCTGAACGCTTGTGGGATTTGCAATCAGATCCCTCCTTAAAGGAGGCCAATCAGATATATTCTTAACTAAGAAGCTCCTCACTGGAGACACCTTCTGACCGGCATCACACTGACTGATCCTCTGAGCCCTGTGCTCAGTCTCTGGGCATGCAGGATGACTCCAGCACCCTACAGGGGAGGTGTGCACACCTGAGGGCTCCGAGCTCCCTTCTGTCTTCTGTTTCTTACGCTCCTGTGTAGTCAGGCAGTCATTCCGGCACTTGTATGAAACCCTAATGTTGGACACTTAACTCATGGACACAAAGTGGAATGCTGTATTTTCTGTACTATTTCATGTCTCAGTGTCCTGTTTGCTCCAAAAGAAAGCACACAAAGGCTAAACAATGAATTAAGGAAATGACCTCATGCTCCCGGTATCTCAGGTGAGTTTAAATAGTATTTCTGGGAGTGAACCCCAGGGAAGGAACCGATGTGGTAGGATAAGAGATACACTCAGTAATCTGGGGTATACCACAGAGGCATGGAGGAAAGGGGACCTTATCAGCCACACTGGTAGAGTCCCTGCTGCCCTGTGACGGTGGGTCAGCTGGGGGGAAGCATGCTGATCTTTGGGGCAAAGAGGTTCCCCACGCTGCGGTCTTTGATCTCATCTGCTCTGTTGTTACAGAGTCCAGGCTTGTACTGCTTGCCACACGACAGGCCAGTAAATTGAGAGATGAGGTGTTGGGGTAAGGAATAGCGACCTGATTCAGAAAGCTGGTGGACAGAGAAGATGGGGGACCCGTGTGCCAAAGAACCATCTTGCCTGAGTTAGAATTCAAGCTGCTTTTATACTAAAGGGGAGGGAGTAAAGTCAAACCAATTTCCTCGTTCTGATCAGCCTCGGGAGGGGATGTGTTAATTTCTTTATTCCCTCAGTCATTCACAGGTGGGCCTGGTCAGGATGTTTCCTGTGAGCTACACAAAGGTATTTTAGCTTTACGCCCATTACCTGGGAGGCACGGTTCCCAGAGATGGGCCATTATGTATAATTTAAGCTTATAGGCAATATCCCTTTAGTGATTAACTTGTAATAGAATACAAAGGCTCTTCCCTCATATACAACTGAGCTCAAGGTCAGACACACAGAAGAGGCTCTGATCCCCAGAGCTCTCTACTGACAGTTTATTTTATTTTATGCTCTCCATGTTTCACTGGAAGCTGTGAATGAGGAGAGGATGTTTTAGGCATTCCACCTCTGAGTTATCTGCCATACAGATGAGGACCAGTGGTACCTTTGATTTCTGTCTGCCTCTCCCTCTCACCGGCTCCCTGCGGGTGAAGACACCCGCCAGCTCCAAGTAGATTGAGACCGTCTTCCGGATTCTTTCTTCCTTGAAGAGGGAAGGTTCTGTAGCTCCTTGGTGTGCTTAAGTTGAACATTCATGGTCTGTCTCGGGTGAGTAACTCCTAGTTCTGTGACAAGACATTTGTAAATTTGCTGAGGCATAAAAGTACCCACATTTCCCTATCATTTTGTTGTTTTGATTTGATGGTTCAGAAATGGACATCGTTATGTAAAACATAAATCAACTCATTCCTTTCAGGGTTTCTAGTGGCTTCTCACTGCATTTAGGATAAAACCCAAGCTCCCTCACATGAGCTACCATAACCTGCCTGTGTCTGTGATCTCATTCGTTTGTGCCTTGGCGCACTACATTTCTCTAAAGCTTACCTGTCCTCAGCTCTGGGGGGCTTTTGCTTCCCAGTGTGGACTTCTGCAGCTCTTCTTTGGAAGAGATTCCTTTAGCAACCATAGCTGTTTTGCCTATGCAGCCAGTGCCTGCAAGTTTAGGTCCCTGTCTGCTGCCCACAACCCCGGTAACCTGTCCAGTATGTGGGCGTGAAAGACAGCGCCCTTCTGAGGCAGAACTTACTCTCCAGAGTTCTGCTGTGGAATCAGGGACGTTGGCTGCCATGCCCCTTTGTTTGGCTTCCTCCACGCCGCCCCCCCCCCATCCCTGTTTTGTTATCCACCACCTTACCTGCTTCCTGGGAGCGTTTCCTTACTAATCCTCTTGCACAACGACTTCTCCTCCTAGGATCTGCTCCAGATTGGGTCTACTCCAATCCGACCTAAGACCCAATTTCAATAGCCCCTTTCCAGCCACTGTCGGGGAAATAGAATGAACTCAAATCTTTCAATGCAGAAACCCTCTGCACAAAGGGAATAGAGAAAACAGTTCTATTATTGAATAAGCATGAAAACAGAATGTGATGAGCTTCACAGGCAATCTGCTAAGAGATTGCAAAGACAAAGAAATCTCACCCTTTTCTGTAGCCAAGTAGACACAACCCATCGCAGACATGTGCTCAAGGCAGACAGTGACTTGTCCTCAGGTAAGAAGATTTGAGGACACCATGTATTACACGTAGTTCATCCTAAGTTCACCTGGTTGTTGGGGGTGACCATCACTGTTAGTTAATTGGTTTATACACAGGAAAAATGAACTTTTCTCTGTCTTTATGATAGGAGATAGTTTTGCAACTAGGAGCCCGGTACACCCCAGCAAAGTGTGGCTCTTACCCTCCACAGAAACTGGGAGATGTTTCCATTACAAAGAGATGGTTCTTAGGTCCTTGAGAAAGACACTCCTGGGTCATGAAGCTGGCAGAAGCCTTAGTTAGCTTTAAAATAATTTACATATGTTTCGAAAGAGGCAAGAGAGATCCTACAATTACAAATTTTCCAAAGTAAATACTCGAAGAAAAGGGAAAGAGGACATCACTTCCCTTACTTTTAACAGTGAGAATTAAACTTCTTATTCTTAATTTTTATTTGCCCTTAAACCACAGTTCAGTCCTAGCTGCCCTAGAGACTCCATCTTATCCCTTGTGTTATTTCCTTCATAGCTTTTTTTTTTTTTTTTTTGCTATACGTGGGCCTCTCCCTGTTGTGGCCTCTCCCATTGCGGAGCACAGGCTCTGGACGCGCAGGCTCAGTGGCCATGGCTCACGGGCCGAGCTGCTCTGCGGCATGTGGGATCTTCCCGGACCGGGGCACGAACCCATGTCTGCTGCATCGGCAGGCGGACTCTCAACCACTGCGCCACCAGGGAAGCCCTCCTTCGTAGCTTTTTGAATGTAATATTTGATACATACACAGTAATGTATGTAACACATACCTAAGTTATAAAGTTATTAAAGCCTAGTAATAAAGTAAATACTTGTGAACCTAGAGTCCAGCTTGAGAACTAAACCTTGCGTTTCCTCTATTAAACCCCCTGACTCTGTCCCAGAGGAATTTTCCCTCTCACCTGAATTTTTATTTATTACTTCCTTGCATGTACCACATATGCATGTTTTCTTAATGAATATTTCTAAACTAAACCAATAGTTTAGCTCTGCTTAGTTTTGGACTTAAAAAAAAAGGTGCACTCTAGTCCTTTGGGACTAGCCTTTTCCAATTAGCATTAATTTTCTTTTTTTTTTTTAAAATTTACATCATCATTTATTTTTTTTTGAATTTTTATTGAAGTGTAGTTCATTTACAGTGTTGCGTTAGTTTCAAGTATACAGCAAAGTGAATCAGTTATATATATATATGTATATGTTTGTGTGTGTATATATATATATATATATATTCATTATTTTTCATATTCTTTTTCCATATAGGTTATTACAGAATATTGCATTCCCTGTGCTATACAGTAGGTCCTTGTTAGTTACCTATTTTATATATAGTAGTGTGTATATATCAATCCCAATCTCCTATTTTATCACTTGCCCTTACGTTTCCCCTTTGGTAACCATAAGTTTGATTTCAAGATCTGTGAGTCTGTTTCTGTTTTGTAAATTAGTGCATTTGTATCCTTTTTTTTTAATTAGAGTGTTATATTTCTAAGACTAGCCTATTGTTGCCTGCAGCTGTACACATTGATTTTTGCCAGTAGCTAATAATCTGTTAGGTGTACCTAGAAGCATGTATTTTTTTTATGTGAGGTTCATTTTTATTGATATTTCTCTTAAAGAAAAAAAAAGTAATACACTTATCAGAAAGTAGCCAAATAATTAAGCCTAAAAAAACAGAAGGCAAATTTCTTTTTGCCATTAACAACACACACATATATATGTATTTTTTTACATCTTTATTGGAGTATAATTGCTCTACAATGGTGTGCTAGTTTCTGCTTTATAACAAAGTGAATCAATTATACATATACATATGTTCCCATATCTCTTCCCTCTTGCGTCTCCGTCCCTCCCACCCTCCCTATCCCACCCCTCTAGGTGGTCACAGAGCACCGAGCTGATCTCCCTGTGCTATGCGGCTGCTTCCCACTAGCTCTCTACCTTACGTTTGGTAGTGTATATATGTCCATGCCACTCTCTCGCTTTGTCCCAGCTTACCCTTCCCCCTCCACATATCCTCAAGTCCATTCTCTAGTAGGTCTGTGTCTTTATTCCTGTCTTACGCCTAGGTTCTTCATGACATTTTTTTTTCTTAAATTCCATATATATGTGTTAGCATACAGTATTTGTCTTTCTCTTTCCCCCGCACCCCTGTTGCTGTGCTCTCCTCCGCGGCTCCGAAGCTTCCCCCCTCCGCCACCCACAGTCTGCGCCTGCGAAGGGGATCCTAGTGTGTGGAAACCTTTCCTCCTTCAGGGCTCCCTCCCACTGGTGCGGGTCCCGTCCCTATTCTTTTGTCTCTGTGTATTCTTTTTTCTTTTGCCCTACCCAGGTATGTGTGGAGATTCTTGCCTTTTGGGAGGTCTGAGGTCTTCTCCCAGCGTTCAGTACGTGTTCTGTAGGAGTTGTTCCACGTGTAGATGTATTTCTGGTGTATCTGTGGGGAGGAAGGTGATCTCCACGTCTTACTCTTCCACCATCTTCCTGATTCCCCTCCTAGAAGCACGTATTTATTATCTACCCTCCTGCCTGTTGCTATCCCGCCTTGTGATAACCTATGAATATTCTGGTTCTGTCTCCTGGCACCAAATGCAAGCATCTCTCTGGTGTGTACCAGGAGTGGAATTGCTGGGCACCATGTTTTGAGATTTTCCTTATAGCACTTCAGTGTCTGCCAGTACCTTGTTCCTCTGTGTGTTGCCTTGCTGATTGTCGGCCTCCTCCCCTCCCGCACCAGTGTGAGCTCTGCAAGCCCCGGCCCTTGGTTCCACCTCCTCTGTGTACACACTGGGTCTAGACCTGCTCCACATGTGAACAGCAGTGACCCAAATCTTGATGAGTGGTTTTTCTAAGTAGACCAGAGAACACCAGCTTGCCATTCTGGTGAAGGGGTGGAAGGGAAGAACACTAGGCACTGATGGTTGCTAGGCTGAAAATAGAAGTTTTAAGGGAGAAATTCTATGCCTTGGCTGTAATTTTAAATGTAGGGGGTTTGACTGTCATGATCTGTTATTAATGTGGAAGGGGTTTTCTCTTCCAGCTGCCACTGTGTTTGAGTAAAAAAGATCCTGTTTGAGGCTTTGAAGTCTCAGTGAACAGGGCATGTCAGCACGGATAAGAAATTTGCCCAGATCGGTATGCTGATAATAGATCACGACTGAAGAGGGATCAAAGATTAGCCACTATTTGGATAACAAATTTGATATGTGGTGTTGTCTTTGGTCCAATAAAAATGCAATCAATTGTTGAATTTTTCTGAAAAAGCCATCTTTTTAGAAGGAGTGGAAAAGTATGTAAGATGACAGCATTTGGAAATTTTAGGGAGATGTCCAAGTATGATTTAAACTGGAAGACTTCATGGATTCCACTGTTTTGAATCTCATGTGTTTATTTGGTGTGTGGTATGTAGGCTATCAGTAATCTGTCTAAAGAACACACCAATATTGATTGGAAAGGGGTGCTGCTGAATTTGGTGTGTGGTTTGTGTCCTCAAGAAGGTTGTTCAGTTGACCTGGAGAGGAATGCGTGGGAAAGTTCCAAGAATCACTGACATTGTTCTCCTGGGAACCCACTTCAAATATGTAGATAACGTAGCATCTGGCATTCCTGGAGTGAACAATTCCCACTGTTTATAAGATACATTTCTTTTTACAGCAGTTTGCTGTATCGCCAGCTGTTTTCCTTGACTAGCTCGATTGAGACAGTTTAAATCCTTTTGAAATGCATTTTTTACCAGTTTGTGTCCACCAGTAAAAATACTGCTGAGCCCCAGTGGAGTTGGGCTTGTCTGAAATATCAGTGTGCTAATTTTTTCTTTCACTTGGAGAATATGTTAGTCTATTTCCAGAATACATCTTAAGTAGTACCTTCATCTATTCCAGTAGTTTAATTTCTGAGTTTTAAATGACAGATATATGATCTTGTTAAATCTTTGAAAACAGAGACCATAGCTTGGAGACATACCTTCTTTTGGAGTTTTTTTCCCTCTTCAAATGTAGAATAATCACCCATATACAATTTGTTTAGCATCAAACCTAATACCTTTTAAAATCTAAATTTGCCCTTCATTATATACCAGCTTTAAATGGGGGGCTGTAAATGCCCCTTGTTCTAGGGTGGGGATGATTAATGCCTAAACAAAACTCTTAGTAAGAAGTCTTTGGGGTCAACCAGATAACTTGAAAATATACATTTGCAGTTCCAGGAAATGCTGTGTATGTAAAAGTGTTATGTGCCAGAAAAGATCAAGGATGCCATACTGAATTATATATTTACATAAGGGGCCTGAGAAATCTTTCTTTTTGAGTGAGAGATAAAAAGACTTCCAGAGCATTTTAAATGTAGTGTAATAATTGAACAAACAAGTGAGCACCTTGTTGATGTTGCTAATTTTGATAAATTTCTCTGTTCCTGTTACTTTAAGAGGAAAGGGGTCTGCAGCTATTCTGGTAACATTAACAGTAGCCAAGGAAATACAACATTAATTACCAGGGCATGGGGGCAGGGGTGGGACAGACACACAAATCATCTGCTGTTTACGGTGTTCTTTCATCCATCTTTTCATTTAAATTTTAGCTCCTCATGAATCCATCTTCCTTCTGCTCAAACGATGATCATCTTACACCTTCAACAACTTGGATTTGTCTGGGGGCAGTCGTGCAGTTTTGAGATTTCATTGGGGAATCACATTCTTACATTTCAGTGTGAGTGACTTCACTAAGAGGTTGTTGCCTCGCACATAATACATAGTGTAAAATAAGCTCCTCAATTAGAGGAGCCACTTTAAATTACTTGGACCTTGTTCTCAAGGCATATCTGGCATATAGTCCTTGTGTCCTGAATATTCGAACGTTTGGAATCCTGGAACCCTGTGGCTATCAGAGAATCAGTTTTAACTGAGTAGAGCAAAGACATGTAGGTAGCTATTGCAAAGGCTTCTTCTGTTAGGATAATCACCAAGCAAGTGATGCTGGCCACTTTTAACGATGTTTTCTTAAAAACACTTCTACTCCTCACCTTGGCTTGACCTTGGCCTTCTTATGGCACCTCTATCTGGCTTTATTCAGGACAGACTTAATTATAGTTAGCAAGCCCTGTGGTTGGGTCATCTGACAATTTGATGTAACAGGACGGTTCTCTTCTGAACTATGCTCTACCATGTGTTGGGTCACGCGTAGATTATAGTGGAGATGACGTGAGTGTGTACGTGTGATTTGGCTGAAGTGTCTAGAGTCTAATAATAATCGGGCAGTGGGATAAGTAGATAGTTAATAAAAAGAAATTGCTTCTCCCTTCTAATTGCCCTTTTTTTGGGAGATTGGTTTTCATCAAAATATGTATACGTGGATGACTGGTATGGTTATTGCAAATGGGAGTTTATTGGAAAATGGATGGTCCATTTCTGTCACGGAAGAGTGGAAAGAATATGGGTTTTGAAGCCAACTGGGCCTGTGTTTGAAACCTGGTTCTGGCTGTGTGATCTTGGATAAGTCATTCCGGATCTCCATGTGCTCACGCAAACGTGATCATTATACCTACTTTGTAGGATTGTTACAAAGATGGAAATGATGAATATAAAGAACCCAGTACACAATAAGTATTAAATGATAGAAGTTATTTTTATTGTCATTGGAATTGCCTTCCTTTTTAAGATCTAGATAAGGTTGTCTTGGACTGCCGTTTTTCAGAATTTGGAGGAATCCAGTACCCTACCCGAAATGTTATAAATTCTTCAAGTTCTTCCATTTCTGTGTACAGTTCTGGCTCTAAGCTTTAGCTTCTTCCAGATTGGCTTTTCCTTTAGAGGGAGCAAATCAAGTAGGAAGCATTGTTCAAAGGGTTGATGGGGTGTTCAGAGGGTCAAACCTACTGGGAGATAGAACCTACTAAGACAATAATTGCCACCAGATGTGATAGAGGATACATTTTTAGATCTGGAGAGTTTGTTGGAAACATGCCAATTACACTATTTTCTGTGCCTGTCTGTGTTCTTGAAGTATTTGAAAATTAAAAGCAAATTTTAAAGGAGCTAGAATAGGGGATGTGAGAAGTACTTGATATAGATAGTTTATGAGGATATTTTGGTGAGATTTAGCAGTTAGGTCCCCCAAACATCCTTGCCAATGAAGTACCAGAAACAAAATAATAACGATTCACTTAAGATTAACCCTAGGCAGCTTTTTGACTGTGAGGGGAAGAGTACAAGACAGTAGCAGAATAATATTGTTAGATCTCATTACAAGGGAGCTGAGGGACTTTTTATTCTCCTGTGAAATGGAATGAAGGTTTTCCCCACCTCAGTTGTAGGCCACCGTCATATGTTGAATTGGTTTAACTTTTGTTTTGGCTTCTGCAGGAACTTAATTGGAAATTCAGGCTACTTCATGGCTGGCCTTTGGTTATCATATTACCTTGTTTTCATGTGAAAGGAAGCCTGGGCTATCTCAATGGCATCTTGAAATGGTGCCCTTCAGGGAATTTTTAGGTGAGGAAGCCAGACACCAATATTTCCAGTACAAGAGATATTTGCTATTTTGATTCACACGTTGGCCTGTTTTCCACCCAAGAAAGCTCATTCGTGGGACTTGGTGTTACGTAAATATTTTGAAGGCTTGGTTTACAACAAGAACTACTACTGTTATGCTACTACCATGTCCAGAAGTAACATCTGCTGAGAACTTGCGAACGCTGGGTGTGGCTTGCCCCTCAGATTAGCAATGCTTTTGATGGAGCGAGGTCATAGGCTGGAAGGTTCTTGGAAAGCCAGCTTCTGCAAGGGGCTGGGACCAATCCTTTCATTTTTGTATCCTCAGTACTTACCACAATACCAGCATGTGGAAAGCCCCTGAGTATAGGTAAGGCAGGTACTTTTCTTGGATTAACAGTTGGAAGGTTTTTTTGTTCTTTTTTTTAAACAGCATAGTTTACACAACCATCTCCTTTATTCTATGAAAGAAAAACATTACCGGTAGAAAATGGAAATATTGAACCTATGATACATTTTACAGATTTTCAATAATAGATTTGGGCAATTTAAGAATGCAGGGAATGAGACTCCTGAGTCTTTCAACCGGAAGATTCTGGAAATCCTCCTGGATTTCATGTCTGAAGGAATTAATACAGAATCCCATAGATCTTGGCTTCAAAGTCTTTAATTTTGCTTTTGATTGTCAGGGGTCTACTTAACTCCATATGCTGCTGGAAGAAGAGAATTCTAATTTGCTCACATGAGGGGCAAGGGTTTAGCTCAGTGGTTTTAGTATTACTTGATCACCTCTCTTCTTTTAGAGCCGAGGGTCACGGTTTTGCAGGTGAGACTTAAAGAAATAAACAGGAATCACAGGAGAGAATAGACTGGGTTGGTTAATTTTCATCTTGATTTTTATTTCTGATTAATTTTAGATCTAGGAATAAAGTGCCGTCAGGAAAATAGTTTTCACGGCTCTTGAATTTTGCATTGGGATTGTACTCGGCCTGATTTTTAATTTTAAGCTTAGTATCCAGACATTAGTATGCAGATGCAATGCTGCAGTTGCCAGAACTGTCCAGAGACCAAAGTGTGCTTCTTCTGAGAGACATTATTACTTACTTAAGAACTGGGCACATGACCACTCCAATGATGGATATGACAGAGTGGAATAATTATCCTAAAAGAGGCAGCCACCCAGACTTTGGTGTTTTGACTCTAATGAAAATGCCTTTGAGTAATGCATAAGACACCTCTCAAGATCAGCTCTTTGATTATTTCTACATGTTATTTAGAAATAGTAAATTAAATGGTTTTACAGTTATAACAGAGCTTTCAGCAGGATAACGATAGGATTGTAGAGTTCAGTTAGAAAGACCTAAATTCTAATTTTATTACTTACAGTCTCTCTGTCTCTCCTCATAAACCGCTGCTTTTCTCATCTGCTAAGTAAAGATATATCAATAAATACTTAAAAAAATTTCAAGGTGTGTAATATTTTGTGCAACGTGTGTGATCACTATTATTATGGCTGTTGTTATTTTTGCGTGTAATAATGAGAATGACAAGGTGACTGGTGATGGAGCAGGGCAGTGCCCTTATAATCGATGCCCTTTAGGAAATGGAGGTGGGCAGGGGAGGAGGCAAAGGTTTGTAAGAAATAGCACATGACATGGCCATTGGTCCAGCAGATATTTACTGAGGACCTTTATAATGGTCATTGTGGTAGGTGCTGGATCACGTTTGCATTTCCAAAAGGTAATTTAGGGTGAATGTAGAGAGACTGGAAACAGGATGAACAATTAGGATGCTCTTATAGGAGATGAAGGTCTGGACAAAGAGTAGACATGTGAGAGACTATTGGATTGAAGAAATGTTGGGGGAGGGAAAAATGAATTGTGAATGAGATATAGGTTTCTAGCATTGGCAGTTGGGTAAATGATGACTTCGTAAGTGGGACAGGACATATAGGAGGAAAGGAACAAGTTGGTAGGGGATATGAAAAGGGGCAGTGTTTTTCCTAGGAATTCTTGAATTGGAAACTACATTGTTCTGTGTTTTTTTGTTTTTTATTTTTAAATAGCTATGGGCCTTTATTGCCTATCCTTATTCTAGTAGTTCAAATTAGTTGATAATATGTACGTGAAGTAATTCTGGTGTGCCGATGTAATACATTTGAATAATGAATTAATGTTGAGTCAGCTGGCGTGGAACAGTTATAGATGGTATGAGGGGGATGTGTATGCGGAACCTTTTTTTTTGGTGGTGGTGGTTCTGGAATGTTATAAACCACAACTCAATAAATATCTTTTAGTTTTTCCAATAAGTTTGCAAACAACCTGCAAAACCATTTTTTAGGCTATGGGTAGAAAATGAACATCATAAATTTAGATTATGCTTCTGTGAGTTGTTACTTATTTAAATCAGCCCAAGGCTATGTTTGTACTGGAAATAAAAAAGTAGTCTTCTACTATAGAAATACTGTTTCACCACTGGGCAAAGAGTGTTTTTCTGAAAAAACAGATTATAAAATAATGATGTCTTTAAAATTTTCTTGTTTGGTACTTATTGCTTTCAAAAATTTCCATTCTGCAGGACAGTAGATTTAATGCGTGGATGACCTTGGGGAGATAAACACCATTTATTTTTATTTTTTTAAATTTATTTTTATTTTTAATTTACTTTTTTTTTTTTTGTGGTACGCTGGTCTCTCACCGTTGTGGCCTCTCCCATTGCGGAGCACAGGCTCCGAAAGCGCAGGCTCAGCGGCCATGGCTCACGGGCCTAGCCGCTCCGTGGCATGTGGGATCTTCCCGGACCGGGGCACGAACCCGTGTCCCCTGCATCGGCAGGCGGACTCTCAACCACTGCGCCACCAGGGAAGCCCGATAAACACCATTTAAAAAGAGGGGGAGTAGGAATAAAAACTGCAGCCTGAGAGAGGGTCTTTAGGCTGCCTCGACTGCTCCAAGAGAACATTGCTAGCCCCCAATTATAGCCCTGAAGGGAAGCAATCACAGGAATTGTAGATTGTGAATTCTGCAGTTTTGTATGCAAATACAAAACTTCTCCTCAATTTAGCTTTGTGTTTCTGAACACTCCTAGCTGGTTTGTTGCTTCGTTGTTACTTTACAGTGATACAAATAAGAGACCTCACCCTGTGATGAGTGAGTGATTCGTTGCTTTTCTGAAGATCCATGAGTAAAGTGTTGCTGGTGGGGCAGCCTGAGATCTACTGAGACCTGCCGTGATTTGGTGATGAAGTTATCCAGCTATTCCAGGATGGATGACGTTATCCCCTGTGTGAGGTCGAAGATCTGTGGGCTAAGGAAAGTTAGTTGCAGCTTATTTTCACTTTTTTTCCCTAGAGAAAAGTAGGTAAGTTTCATTTTTGCAGAAGTTTTTAGAGTGTTTAATACGCACAGCATGAATCTACAACTGGGAAATATACTGTATGACTTTCTGTGAAGTTATTTGACGTTTAATTCTTTTTTTGGATTTAGGATTTTATTTTAATTTTTTTGTTGAGGTATAATTGACATACATTATTATTAGTTTCAGGTGTACAGTATACATTATATAGTTTCAGGTGTCCAGCATATGTAATTCAATATTTATATATATTGCAAAATAATCACTACTATAAGTCTAGGTAGCATCCATCACCACACATAGTTACAGGATTTTTTTTCGTATGCTGAGAACTTTTCAGATCTACTCTCATCAACTTTCAGTTAGCAATATAGTGTTATTAACTATGCTCACCATTCTGTTGCATTATAGCCTCCTGCCTCTGTTCTCTGTGTCTATGAGCTTATTTTTATTTAAAAGATTTTTTTATTAAACTTTTTTAAGATTCTACATTTATTTTCAGTTTTTGATTGGCCAATGAAACGCTCCAAAACTGCTTACCCAGTTTTCTGAAAACAATGTAGGGTTCACATGAAAGAATTTAGTAATGACCTGTGTGGATTTGGACCTTCTTTCTCTGTCAAGAGGTTTTATAGACTTCAGTTTACATAACGCACACGGTTTAAAGTATATTATGCTTGTATACATTTTCCCATACTTTCTTGGTTTGAAGAATGAACTTGGAGTTTTTCAACGTTTTTCTAAGTCCCTTAATAGCAAGCTACCATTCTTGGCAGTAATAAAGATGAAGAATGCTCTGTTACCAAGAAGGAAAGAATACCTCATCACTGTTCAGACTTTTCTACTGCTTTTACGAAGTCTCAGGTGTCGTGGCGGGTTGGGGAGGCAGTTGCATTTCAAGTCTCAGGGTCTTTACATCTTTTGGGATTTACTCTGGCAACGCTTGTCTCATTCTCTCAAATTAAATTCCCCAAATAAAGCAGGGGAAATGAACACATTAAAGAAACTAACAACCATTATTAGATGGTGGTATATTAAACTACAAAAAGGGACATTGGGTTTGATTTCAGAATTTTGTTTAAGGGAAAGAGTAAATGGCTTGATCTGAAACTGAAGGTAGATATTTCTAGTTTTGTATTGGAAGAAAGTTTATTAAATTTTTACTTATAATGTAAATGTTCACCTAAATGTTCTTGTGGTTCATTTCTAAATGCTTTGGTGATATATGCATGGCCAACTATTTAATGATCTTTCATGAAGTTATAGATCTGACTGGGATGAATGCAAATGGTTGGTACTGGGGCTACTCCTTCCCCCTGAGAACAGACGTTGAATTCTCAGCCTCCAAAAGTTATAAAAGTTTACCATCACTGCAGCATTGAGGAGAGTAACACAGGCATAAAGCTGTCTTCTCCTTGGCCGATCTCCTTGTTTCCTTGACATTTAACCAGCCATTTGCTTATATAATGCTCCTCTGCCTCTGGGGGCCCATGAGTAATTTTCATAGGCCTGAGGATGCAGTGTCTCTTTCAAACTGGGCCTTTACCCTGCTGCTCACGTCTATCATTTCTGGCTAACTCTTGGCCTGCAGGTGTCTGGTTAGACATTTAGGCCTTTCTGTGTTGGAAAGACCTGCCCTTGGGTCCTGTGTTCTCACAGCATCCTATGTATCCCCTGCCGTAGTCACACAGTTCTTAAAAGGTATTCTTTGGGACCCCACACTGGTAGTAGTATTTGCCACAAAGCATATGGTCAGAAAGTTCTGGAATGGATTGCAGTGATGGTTGTACATTGTGAATGTACTTAAGGCCACTGAATTGTCCATTGAAAAATGGTTAACATGGTAAATTTTATGCTAAGTATATTTTAACTACAATAAAAAAACAAAAAAGAAGTCTGGGAAATACTCATATTCACCTCCTGGAGATTTTACATTAGAGAATCTGAGAAGTCTTAAAGACCTGTTTGACTTCCTTGACTCAGAGTTCCCCATGCTGAGGCTTTAAAAAAGGCAAAATTTCCTGTTAATGTTCAGCTAATTAATATTCTCTGGGATGTTAAATTGCAAATGCCTACTTCCTTCCACACTAAATGGTGATCTTGAAGGCATGCAAAGGACCCCTCTGTAGTCCTAGAATAGAGGTCAGAGTAAGTCTTTAGTAAATATGCATTGAGTGAAATACTTAAATCAATAGAATATATTATACTGATATAAGTATATAATATACTTAAATCAATATACTGATATGAGTATATAATGTAATACTTAAATCAGTATAATAACATGGATAGCACAATGGAGTATTGTGAAAGGGATGTGGAGCTGTAGAGACCATGGGCTGACCTTTGATTTCTTCAGGTATGCAATGGAAATAGAAAACACCCTGTGAGAATAAAAGGGTTAATGCTTTTAAAGTATCTGTCATAGAAGGTCACAAATATATAAATGATAGTTCCTTTCTCTTCCCCTAAAAAATTCAATTATCATAAAATATGATAAAATCATAAATTTATGATAAAAATTTATCATAAATTATGGGTGTTTAGGATGAGATTACTTCCAGTCGTGGGGATCAGGAAAGGATTTGAAGTCATATGAGTTAAAAGATTGACAGGATTTGGACATGTGGGGATAAAAGAAAGGACATTAACGAGAGAGAAGGAGATGCATAAACATCTGGAGTCGAGAGAGTATTGTGTACATACTCTTAAGAAAAATATCATGTTCACTTGTACAGTTTATCCTTTCCACATACTCTTTTCCCCTGACTTTGGAGGAGGAAATTGGCTATGTTTTTTTCTCTGTAGACCTCTATTAGGATCAGACAATTTTGCCTTATTTTCCCCTCCTGTTTTCTTATCCTCCTATAAATACCTCGACTTTAGCTTTCTCACTTTCAGCTTGTAGCATGTTGATATGCTGTATCTTATGTACAAAACATGCTTATCCTCTTTTTTTTCCTTAACATTTTTATTGGAGTATAATTGTATAATTACAATGGTGTGTTAGTTTCTGCTTTATAACAAAGTGAATCAGCTATACATATACGTATGTTCCCATATCTCTTCCCTCTTGCATCTCCCTCCCTCCCACCTTCCCTGTCCCACCCTTCTAGCTGGTCACAAAGCACCGAGCTGATCTCCCTGTGCTATGCTTCTTACCCCTAGGTTCTTCATGACATTTTTATTTTAAGATTCCATATATATGTGTTAGCATATGGTATTTGTTTTTCTCTTTCTGACTTAACTTCACTCTGTATGACAGACTCTACATCCATTCACCTCATTACAAATAACTCAATTTCTTTTCTTTTTATGGCTGAGTAATATTCCATTGTATATATGTGCCACATCTTCTTTATACATTCATCTCTTGATGGACAGTTAGGTGGCTTCCGTGTCTTGACTATTGTAAATAGTGCTGCAATGAATATTTTGGTACATGACTCTTTTTGAATTATGGTTTTCTCAGGGTATATGCCCAGTAGTGGGATTGCTGGGTCATATGGTAGTTCTATTTGTAGTTTTTTAAGGAACCTCCATACTGTTCTCCATAGTGGCTGAACCAATTCACATTCCCACCAGCAGTGCAAGAGTGTCCCCTTTTCTCCACACCCTCTCCAGCATTTATTGTTTCTAGATTTTTTGATGATGGCCATTCTGACCGGTGTGAGATGATATCTCATTGTAGTTTTGATTTGCATTTCTCTAATGATTAGTGATGTTGAGCATTCTTTCATGTGTTTGTTGGCAGTCTGTATATCTTCTTTGGAGAAATGTCTATTTAGGTCTTCTGCCCATTTTTGGATTGGGTTGTTTGTTTTTCTGATATTGAGCTGCATGAGCTGCTTGTAAATTTTGGAGATTAATCCTTTGTCAGTTGCTTCATCTGCAAATATTTTCTCCCAATCGGAGGGTTCTCTTTTTGTCTTGTTTATGGTTTCCTTTGCTGTGCAAAAGCTTTGAAGTTTCATTAGGTGCCATCTGTTTATTTTTGTTTTTATTTCCATTTCTCTAGGGGGTGGGTCAAAAAGGATCTTGCTATGATTTATGTCATAGAGTGTTCTTCCTATGTTTTCCTCTAAGAGTTTTATAGTGTCTGACTTACATTTAAGTCTTTAATCCATTCTGAGTTTATTTTTGTGTATGGTGTTAGGGAGTGTTCTAATTTCATTCTTTTACATGTATCTGTCCAGTTTTCCCAGCACCACTTATTGAAGAGGCTGTCCTTTCTCCACTGTACATTCCTGCCTCCTTTATCAAAGATAAGGTGACCATATGTGCGTGGGTTTATCTCTGGGCTTTCTATGCTGTTCCATTGATCTATATTTCTGTTTTTGTGCCAGTACCATACTGTCTTGATTACTGTAGCTTTGTAGTATAGTCTGAAGTCAGGGAGCCTGATTCCTCCAGCTCCGTTGTTCTTTCTCAAGATTGCTTTGGCTATTTGGGGTCTTTTGTGTTTCCATACAAATTGTGAAATTTTTTGTCCTAGTTCTGTGAAAAATGCCAGTGGTAGTTTGATAGGGATTAGATTAAATCTGTAGATTGCTTTGGGTAGTATAGTCATTTTCACAGTGTTGATTCTTCCAATCCAAGAACATGGTATATCTCTCTATCTAATTGTATCATCTTTAATTTCTTTCATCAGTGTCTTATAATTTTCTGCATACAGGTCTTTTGTTACCTTAGGTAGGTTTATTTCTAGGTATTTTATCCTTTTTGTTGCAATGGTAAATGGGAGTGTTTTCTTAATTTCACTTTCAGATTTTTCATCATTAGTGTATAGGAATGCAAAAGATTTCTGTGCATTAACTTTGTATCCTGATCCTTTACCAAATTCATTGATTAGCTCTAGTAGTTTTCTGGTGGCATCTTTAGGATTCTCTATGTATAGTATCATGTCGTCTGCAAAAAGAGACAGCTTTACTTCTTTTCTGATTTGGATTCCTTCTTTTTCTTTTTCTTCTCTGATTGCTGTGGCTAAAATTTCCAAAACTATGTTGAATAATAGTGGTGAGAGTGGGCAACCTTGTCTTGTTCCTGATCTTAGTGGAAATGACTTCAGTTTTTCACCATTGAGGACGATGTTGGCTGTGGAATTGTCATATATGGCCTTCATTATGTTGAGGAAAGTTCCTTCCATGCCTACTTTCTGGAGGGTTTTTTATCGTAAATGGGTGCTGAATTTTGTTGAAAGCTTTCTCTGCATCTATTGAGGTGATCATATGGTTCTACTTCAATTTGTTAATATGGTGTGTCATGTTGATTGATTTGCGTATATTGAAGAATCCTTGCATTCCTGGGATAAACCCCACTTGATCATGGTGTATGATCCTTTTCATGTGCTGTTGGATTCTGTTTGCTAGTATTTTGTTGAGGCTTTTTGCATGTTTGTTCACCAGTGATATTGGTCTGTAGTTTCTTTTTTTTGTGACATCTTTGTGTGGTTTTGGTATCAGGGTGATGGTGGCCTTGTAGAATGAGTTTGGGAGTGTTCCTCCCTCTGCTATATTTTGGAAGAGTTTGAGAAGGATAGGTGTTAGCTCTTCTCTAAATGTTTGATAGCATTTTAATTATCAATATGTATGTTTCTATTCCCATTTTCTTAATTGTTTTGGGTTTGTTATTGTAGGTTTTTTCCTTATCTTGTGTTCCTGCCTAGAGAAGTTCCTTTAGCATTTGTTGTAAAGCTGGTTTGGTGGTGCTGAATTCTCTTAGCTTTTGCTTGTCTGTAAAGGTTTTAATTTCTCCATCAAATCTGAATGAGATCCTTGCTGCATAGAGTAATCTTGGTTGTAGGTTGTTCTCCTTCATCACTTTAAATATGTCCTGCCACTCCCTTCTGGCTTGCAGAGTTTCTGCTGAAAGATCAGCTGTTAACCTTATGGGGATTCCCTTGTATGTTATTTGTTTTTCCCTTGCTGCTTTTAGTATTTTTTCCTTGTGTTTAGTTTTTGATAGTTTGATTCATATGTGTCTTGGTGTGTTTCTCCTTGGATTTGTCCAAGGAGATATTTATTGTTATTTATTTATTATATGGGACTCTCTGTGCTTCCTGGACTTGATTAACTATTTCCTTTCCCATATTAGGGAAGTTTTCAGCTATAATCTCTTCAAATATTTTCTCAGTCCCTTTCTTTTTGTCTTCTTCTGTGACCCTTATAATTCGAATTTTGGTGCATTTAATATTGTCCCAGAGGTGTCTGAGACTGTCCTCAATTCTTTTCATTCTTTTTTCTTTATTCTGCTCTGCAGTATTTATTTACACTCTTTTATTTTCCAGGTCACTTATCCGTTCTTCTGCATCAGTTATTCTGCTCTTGATCCCTTCTGGAGAAGTTTTAATTTCGTTTATTGTGTTGTTCATGATTGTTTGTTTGTTATTTCATTCTCCGAGGTCCTTGTTAAACGTTTCTTGTGTTTTCTCCATTCTGTTTCTAAGATTTTGGATCATCTTTACTATCATTATTCTGAATTCTTTTTCAGGTAGGCTGCCTATTGCCTCTTCATTTGTTAGGTCTGGTGGGTTTTTACTTTGCTCCTTCGTCTGCTGTGTGTTTCTTTGTTTTCCCATTTTGTTTAACTTACTGTGTTTGGTGTCTTCCCTTTCAGAGGCTGCAGGTTTGTAGTTCCTGTTTTTGGTGTCTGACCCAGTTGCTAAGGTTTGTTCAGTGGGTTGTATAGGCTTCCTGGTAGAGGGGACTAGTGCCTGTGTTCTGGTGGATGAGGCTGGATCTTGTCTTTCTGGTGGATAGGTCCTCGTCTGGTGGTATGTTTTGGGGTGTGTGTGACCTTATTATGATTTTAGGCAGCCTCTGTGCTGAGTGTGGTTGTGTTCCTGTCTTGTTAGTTGTTTGGCATAGGGTGTCCAGCACTGTAGCTTGCTGGTTGTTGAGTGGAGCTGGGTCTTGGTGTTGAGATGGAGATCTCTGGGAAGTTTTCACCATTTGATATTACGTGGAACTGGGAGGTCTCTGGTGGATCAATGCCGTGAACTTGGCTCTCCCACCTCAGAGGCACAGCACAGATACCTGGCTGGAGCCTCAAGAGCCTGTCATCCACACGACTCAGAATAAAGGGAGAAACAAAGAAAGAAAGAAAAAGATAAACTAGATTAAGATAAAATTAAGAAGGTATTAAACTAAAAAACGAAAAATAATTATTAAAAATTTTTTTAAAGTAATTAAAAAAGAAAGGAAGAAATAAAGAACAACAAAACCAGAAAACAAATCCAGCAATGATAAGAAGTGCTGAAAAGTATACTAAAAAAAACAAAACAAAACAAAAAAAAAACCGGACAGACGGAACCCTAGGACAAATGGTAAAAGCAAATCTATACTGACAAAATCACACAGAAGCATACACATACACACTCACAAGAAGAGGAAAAGGGGAAAAAACAATAAATCTTGCTCTCAAAGTCCACATCCTCAATTTGGGATGATTCATTGTCTGTTCAGGTATTCCACAGATGCAGGGCACATCAGGTTGATTGTGGAGCTTTAATCCCCTCCTCCTGAGGCTGCTGGGAGAGATTTCCCTTTCTCTTCTTTGTTCGCACAGCTCCTGGGGCTCAGCTTTGGATTTGGCCCTGCCTCTGCGTATAGGTCGCCTGAGGGCGTCTGTTCTTTGCTCAGACAGGGTGGGGTTAAAGGAGCCAATGATTTGGGGGCGCTGGCTCACTCAGGCCAGGGGGAGGGAGGGGCACAGATGCGGGGCAAGCCTGCGGCGGCAGAGGCCAGCATGACGTTGCCTCTGCCTGAGGCGTGCCGTGTGTTCTCCCGGGGTGGTTGTCCCTGGATCCTGGGACCCTGGCAGTGGCGGGCTGCACAGGCTCCCGGGAGGGGAGGTGTGGACAGTGACCTGTGCTCACACACAGGCTTCTTGGTGGCGGCAGCAGCAGCCTTAGTGTCTCATGCCTGTCTCTGGGGTCTGCGCTGTTAGCCGCGGCTTGCGCCAGTCTCTGGAGCATCTTTAAGCAGTGCTCTTAATCCCTTCTTCTCGTGCACCAGGAAACAAAGAGGGAAGAAAAAGTCTCTTGCCTCTTTGGCAGGTGCAGACTTTTTCCCGCATTCCCTCCCGACTAGCTGTGGCGCACTAGTTCCTTCAGGCTGTGTTCACGCCGCCAACCCCAGTCCTCTCCCTGCGCTCCGACCGAAGCCCGAGCCTCAGCCCCCAGCCCCGCTTGCCCCAGCGGGTGAGCAGACAAGCCTCTCGGGCTGGTGAGTACCGGTCGGCACTGATCCTCTGTGCTGACATCTCTCCACTTTGCCCTCTGCACCTCTGTTGCTACGCTCTTCTCCGCGGCTCCGAAACTCCCCCCTCCACCACCTGCAGTCTGCTCCCGCGAAGGGGCTTCCTAGTGTGTGGAAACCTTCCTCCTTCACAGCTCCCTCCCACTGGTGCGGGTCCCGTCCCTATTCTTTTGTCTCTGTTTATTCTTTTTTCTTTTGCCCTACCCAGGTACCTGGGGGGTTTCTTGCCTTTTGGGAGGTCTGAGGTCTCCTGCCAGCGTTCAGTAGGTGTTCTGTAGGAGTTGTTCCCCATGTAGATGTATTTCTGATGTATTTGTGGGAAGGAAGGTGATTTGCACATCTTACTCTTCCGCCAGCTTGAAGCTCCTCTCCTTATCCTCTTTTCTTTTTTTTTTTGGCTGTACGTGGGCCTCTCACCGCTGCGGCCTCTCCCGTTGCGGAGCACAGGCTCCAGACGCGCAGGCTCAGCAGCCACGGCTCATGGACCGAGCCGCTCCGCGGCACGCAGGATCCTCCCAGACCGGGGCACGAACCCGTGTCCCCTGCATCGGCAGGCGGACTCCCAACCACTGCACCACCAGGGAAGCCCTCCTTATCCTCTTTTGATGAACCCTTGAACTAATAGGCCATGAGCCCTTGTGGGGCAAGAATCAATTCAGTTTTGTCCACTCAGTACTTAACATTGTGCTCAGCACATGGGAGTGATGGACTGAATGATTGCCAGCTGAATGAGGGAGTGGATGGATGGATGAATGAATGAATAAAAAAAATAGATCTAGTGCTGTGTGTCTAAGATTGAGGCCAGGGAGCTCTAATGAGTTTATGTGAAGTGCCAGGTGGTAGCCAATGTTAATACACAAGTGCTTTCCCTGAGATGTGCTATGATCTGGCGGAGAGCAGCATCCTCACTGTACATGCAGTAATCCCGGTTATCCACGGGTGGTAGAAAGGGCTGAGAAAAAGCCAGGCAGAGAAGTGGGAACTAATTCGTAGATGATCGTGTTTGGTCCAGGGCAAAGTGTGGTCTGAGGGCAGTGTACCTAGGGAGAAAAAGGGGAGCCAGTGGACAGGAGAGTTCTGTTAAATGTGTGAAGATAGAGGTTCCATATCATTGCTTTGTTGGGAAGAACAGTTATATTTTCATAGCAGTTGTGATTCAGCTCATTAAATACTTAATTTGATTGTGTACTAGCAAGGGCAGGGAATTAGAGGGATGCGAAGAGCTGGTAGTGTCAACAGATTGATCCTTTGGGAAATTTTCAGTCTTATAGAGAAATAAAACATAGAAATCTGAGCTATTTTTTTTTTAAATCCCACATTTGTTTATTTATTTATTTTTGGCTGTGTTGGGTCTTCGTTTCTGTGCGAGGGCTTTCTGTAGTTGTGGCAAGCGTGGGCCACTCTTCATCGCGGTGCGCGGGCCTCTCACTATCGCGGCCTCTCTTGTTGCGGGACACAGGCTCCAGACGCGCAGGCTCAGTAGTTGTGGCTCACGGGCCTAGTTGCTCCGTGGCATGTGGGATCTTCCCAGACCAGGGCTCGAACCCGTGTCCCCTGCATTAGCAGGCAGATTCTCAACCACTGCGCCACCAGGGAAGCCCTGAGCTATTTTTTAAGGCCCATATCAATCACTATCTCCTCCATGAAATCCTCCCCAGTGAAGACAGAATCCTATGAAATTATTTTTGTGCAGTTGGAAACTTAATTTTGTTTCATCTTATAGTATTTACTGATTGCTTGCTACGTGGGTATGAGTTTTATTTTCCCCTCCAGATTAAATATTTGAGGTCAGGGCCCATGCCTTACTAATGGAATGATGAATATGACAGGTTAATAGAATAATCTTACATGATTCCTGAAGTCTCTAACAATCAGTATCTGACAAACACATATAAACAGTGGAATCTTTGGATTGCTTGTCCTAACACTGAAGAAGTATATCTTAATACTGCTTTAAAGCAGTCCAATTTATAAAAGAAGTTTATATGTATTATTCGTCTTAATTTCATGAGGATCTGGAGTGTACACGTTAACAATATATTTTAGAAATTAAAAATTGTCCATTTTTAGAGAAATGTTTTTCAAAGGTGTCAGTCTATCTCAACAAGTTTTTTATGGTCTTCAGTTACATTTCTTCCTTATGTCTTTAATATTGTTTCTAAATTCTTAAGTTCTATTTGTCAATAATACCAAGTGATTCTCTTTTCTACTAGGTTATCCAGATTTTGCCATCCTGGAAGACATTGAAATTTAATTTTTTTTCTGTTGTCTGAGTGCTTGTTTTGGACTTGGAAGAAATGTCGGTGGATTTTTTTTTTTTTTAAGCAGAAGGGATGTTTGAGAGTATAGTCCTGAGTATCTGGATGTACATTCATTCTGCTGTTAATTGAGTTGCTGTTCTGCTAATATCTACTGACAGCCTCTCATTCATCTTTATAGTTCTCATATAGGAAGGTGAGATGTTACAAGCTTAAGGTGATAGGCTTAAACTTGGCTCTCCTTCCCTCCTTCCCCCATAGGTGGTAAAGAAAGCAAAACAAGAAACCTAAGAGTTGATTCTGAAAATTGATAAAAGAATTATTCTTTGTAATTTAATTCTAAACCATTATATTAAAGCATATTGTTTATACTTTATTATTAATTGTTTGTAGATGTAGAAACATGAGGTTCTGTAAGGGCTTATCACCTTCCTGGATGTTAGACTCATGATAGGATTTTGTTTAGTTAGAGTTTTATTGTCCACAGCAGTTGTTTTCTTTAAAGCAATTTAAGAAATCATATATTTTAAACTTGCTTACTAGATAACTAAGTTATACATTGAGTAGAGTGCTATATTAGGAGATTCTAATATTTATGGATTAGGAATCATTTGTTTGAACTGTAGGCTATGCATGCAAATATTGTGGATAAAAAGAATCATTTAAGCATTTGAAAAATTAGGTGTGACCAGATGAAGTTGTGGTTATAAAGTGTATTTGACTAGGACTTGACTTTTTGTTAAAAGCAAGATGAATTTGAAGCACATTTTTCTCATGATAATCCCAAATGATTTCACTGCCTTTTTAGATTTTTGTACCTTTCACAGTGTGTAAGACATATCTGTCTTCACTGTTAGTCAATAAAATTTTTGAGGAAAAAAAAGAAAAAGAAACATTGTATACAGAGTTGATAATTAGTTTAAATATAACTACAGGAAGTACTTTATATCAGCTGGGAGTTTATTGATCAATGCAGTATTTTTAATTAAAAAAATCATGACCCCAATAATGTTGTCTACTTGAATTGGAAGCAAAATGTATAATTTGTTAGATATCTTTTCCATGTAAATATCCACTGGAATATTTTAAATTGAGAAACTGCAAATCTCTCTCTTTGCATACTAGAGGCGTAGTTGTTTTGGATGACAAGAATACTCTTTTCATATGTTTATCCCTTCACTCATTCACAGATACATGTAAATACCCTTGTTAGAGAGATTCTTTTTTTGGTGGGGGTTGGTGGTGGGGGTGTGCCAGGCGGGTTGTGGGATCTTAGTTCCCTGACAAGGGATCGAACCCAGGCAGTGAGAGCACAAAATCCTAACCACTGACGCCGGGGAATTCCAGAGAGAGATTCTTTTTCTAATGTAAACATTGACACTAGGTGCTGGTGATACAGTGATACCAAGTTTCAAATGAGAGTCTGTTGGTTCCAAAAGCCACATCCTTTCACTCTAACAAGGATGGCAGATAGGTTTGTTCACTTGTGGAGCATCTGTTATGTACCAAGATCTGTTTTTCTGTAGTGTCCATAGGGTAATCCCCAGTATCAGGCTGAGTTTGGATTGTATTCTGAACTGGTACAGAGCTTCCTCTGGGGAGAGGGGGTTTGGAAGCCGGTTACCAGCTTACTCTTCTTGTGGATCATGTGTGAGTCAGGCATTTGTAAGCTTATATAGTATGTTAATATAGAATAATCATGCCATCATGTAATCACATAATTCACCCATCAAATCTTTACTGGACTTTTGTGTGTCAGGTTAACCCCCTTCCCCACCGCCCCTGCTCAATCATCTTATCCTCTATCATCAAGGAGCTTAAAAAGGCTAAATAGAGATAATTAGGGATGTGATGACCAAAAGCCACTTTAAAGTTAACAAACGTAAATTATTTATTTATTTTTAATTTTTTTTTTTTTGGCGATACGCGGGCCTCTCACTGTTGCGGCCTCTCCCGAATTACACATTTTTGAGACTGTCAAAAATTGGGCCCTAGCTTTCGTAAGGTTGGGGTAAATTATGAACTGCCTATCCCCAGATTACATAATGTTCTTGAATTTATTTTAAATAATATTTTTTCATCTATTATTAAAACTTCAAAATAAACAGTGTGAGGGTGATCTTAGCCTCTCCCGTTGCAGAGCACAGGCTCTGGACGCGCAGGCTCAGTGGCCATGGCTCATGGGCCCAGCCGCTCTGTGGCATGTGGGATCTTCCCAGACCAGGGCACGAACCCATGTCCCCTGCATAGGCAGGCAGACTCTCAACCACTGCGCCACCAGGGAAGCCCTATGACTCTTTCTGAATTATGGTTTTCTCAGGGTATATGCCCAGCAGTGAGATTGCTGGGTCATATGCTAGGTCTATTTGTAGTTTTTTAAGGAACCTCCATACTGTTCTCCATAGTGGCTGTATCAATTTACATTCCCACCAACAGTGCAGGAGGCTTCCCTTTTCTCCACACCCTGTCCAACATTTATTGTTTCTGGAGTTTTTGATGGTGGCCATTCTGAAACCAGCAGTTTCTGATTATAAGTGGCTATTGTTTTCATTTAATGTTTGGGTTGTATGAAAAAAACGATTTTATGGAGTGGTAGAATTTTGATAGGAAATGAAATCACAAGTTGTAGGAACATGGCAAAATAACCATTCCCATAGCCCACAGCCCTCCTCACAAATTTTGCCTGTAAAAACTCTTCCCTGAAAACCATCGGGGAGTTTGGGCGTTTTGAGCATGAGCTGCCCATTCTCCTTGCTTGGCCCTTGTAATAAACATTTCTGTGCTCCAGACTCCTATGTTTTGGTTTGTTTGGCCTCAGTGTGTGTTGGACACATGAACTTGAGTGTGACCACAGGGGTTGGCACATTGGTCTTTCCTTTTGAAAAGTAGAGACAAAAGGCGGAAGCTGGAAGACACACCTCTTTTTATTAGCTCCAGGGTGTGTTAGCGTGCCACAAAGATTTGACTTGCCTTTGAGAGGTCTAGAATTTGGCATATGCTTCAGCCACTGGATGTAAAACACAGACAAAACAGAGGAGGGGAGCTGAGGGGCAGAGGGACGGTCTCAGCCAATCTCCTGCCCCCCCTAGGTTGTTGATGGAGGGAGCTAGAGGTGAAGTTGGCCTCTGTTTCTGCACGACCTGAAAAGTAATTTCATTCATGTCCTGGATTGAATCAGATTCCCTGCCTTGAGTTCAGAAAGGTCACAAAACCAAGGAGTAACACCGGAGTGCTGATTTGTTAACTGATGCTGAAAAATGCTGGCTCAGCTGGGCTGGAGTTTGCAGTTGCCCGGCTGTAGTCTTGGTGAGCCACGTTACTTACTTATTCATCAAACAGTATTTCTAGGCTCTTGGGTTACAGTGTGAACAGGGCAAGTGTTCTAGGGTGTTCTGAGAGGGAGGCAGGGTGAGGGAGCAGAGGCAGGCAGAAATAAAGAACGGGAAGACTATCAGATAACGATGAGCGATGATGTACAGAAGGTGACAGTGGGAAGCTGTGAGAGCGAGTGGCTGGCTTGCTGGCTTACATGGGCTGGCATCCTGAAACCTTCCTGACTGTTCAGCCAAAGGGCGCTTGATGAGCTTGGAATCAAGGACCCACCCCATGACTCCCTGCCTTTTTGACAGACATAAGCTTTTTGTAGTTATGCTTGTAAATGCGATCTAGTTCAGGCCAGAGCTCTCTAAGTTGATTTTGCTTATCTTTGTTTACAGTTTTGTTTCTGCTACTTATTTATTTACTTTTATTATTTTATTTTTTAATTGAAGTGTTGATTTACAATATCATGTTTCAGGTGTATAACACAGCGATTCAGTTATACATATATATATTTTATATCTCTGTATTCTTCAGATTCTTTTCCCTTATAGGTTATTATGAAACATTGAGTAGAGTTCCCTGTGCTATACAGTAGGTTCTTGTTGGTTATCTATTTTATATATAATAGTGTGTATATGTTATGCTAACTCTCAAAAGGCAGTCCCCTTCCTTTTTCCCAGAATCATTGGGGCTCTCTCTAGCTCCTGTCCATACCCCATGTGCCTGCTATGATGTATTTAAAATCATGAAATAAACCTGCCCCATGTGGGAATATATTTCAGAGAAATATTTGCAATGTTCGTGCTTTTAGGCCTCATGTTATTTATAATTCATTTTGTTTTTTACGCCTGGAAAGAGTGCTGATGGAGGAGGCAGGTGAAGTGGTGGATGGTTGAAAAATCAGTAACAGGAAAGAAATGAAACTGATTTTCAGGAGAAAAGCTTAAATATTTTTGACAAATTCATGTGCAAATTTCTGCTGAACTCATAAGGGATGAAATTTCTTAAAAAGGATCATAATCTCCTTGCATTTGACTTGCTTCATCTGAAAGCACTGGAGAAACAGATGGGTGAATTACAAATTTTTGAGACTGTCAAAAATTGGGCCCTAGCTTTCGTAAGGTTGGGGTAAATTATGAACTGCCTATCCCCAGATTACATAATGTTCTTGAATTTATTTTAAATAATATTTTTTCATCTATTATTAAAACTTCAAAATAAACAGTGTGAGGGTGATCTTAGCGCTGCACCCACCACGGTGCCATGGGCATTTGGCCAAATTGAACCTGGGAATGTTGCTTTTTTTAAAAAAACAAATCTATTTTATTTATTTATTTTATTTTTGGCTGTGTTGGGTCTTCGTCCTGCGTGCGGCCTTTCTCTAGTTCCTGTGAGCGGGGGCTACTCTTCGTTGCGGTGCGCGGGCTTCTCATTGCGGTGGCTTTTCTTGCTGCAGAGCATGGGCTCTAGGGCACGTGGGCTTCAGTAGTTGTGACGCACAGGCTTAGTTGCTCTGGAGCATGGGAGATCTTCGCGGATCAGGGCTCGAACCCGTGTCCCTTGCATTGGCAGGTGTGTTCTTAACCACTGCGCCACCAGGGAAGTCCTGGAATTTTGCTTCTTAAGGACAGTTTCCCATCATCTGACATAGAGCACCTGGGGTTTGCCAGCTTTCCCCGCTTCTCTGATACTATTTGTGAGCAGTATCCCGAACATAATATTAGGCAACACCAGCAATAAAACAGATGCTTTCTGCATGAATGTTTTTGGAGGCAGAAAGATGAGCCAATTAAACATTTTGTTTCCTGATGCATATGTAACATTTGTACACATGGATGATCTTTTTGAAATTTGTGATTTGCTACTGTTGACAGTGATATTTAGACTGAAGTCTCTCGGGGCTGGAGCCCAGATTTTTAAATTATTTGCAAAAAGTTTTTTAGTAAGTGAAATTAGCCCTGTATTTTAAAATGAATGAATGTAACAGATCACTGTTGGAAAGCAGGTAAAATCTACTGCGTATCTTATTTATTCTTTAGACATGTTACATGATTGAGTCATGTCATGAGTATTTAAAGAAACAAAATAATTCTCTGGCACACCTAAATTTCATGTAGGCAATTGGACACCGTAGAGCATTTGCAATTCTAGTTACAAATTGTACTGCTGTCCAGAAGGTCTCATTGAGCTCAGGGCATTTGCTGCCTCCTGTACCAGTTTTGAGGAAATAAAAACATCTGGGTGTACTTGTTAGGTTCTAGGGTTTCAGGTTCAATCTCTGTACAGCACGACCTAACAAGAAAATCCGTAGTCACCGGAGAGTATGCTTGGCATTAAATTACGCGAGATAAATGTTTTTGTTTGGGTTTGAACAAAAACTAAAGCAACAAATACGCTAACCAACAGAACCCACGTCTTCACTGCAGATTGGCTGTTAACACTTTGCATTCTAAGATCGTCTCCCACATGCTATCACCAAAGCTGCTTTATTTGATTTCCAAAGCTGTGCTGTGTTGAATATTTGATGAAACAGACTGCAGATGTCTGCAGTGGCGTTTTTGGTGAATCCCTGCTCACAGCTGAGAAGTCTCTCCTCTTGGAGATTTCCAGGGCTTGGTTCTCAATCTGGAGAACAGAGGAGAGAAGCATGATGATTCCTGTCAGTGGGTAGGCACGAGAATGATACGTGAACACTCAGAACTTCCTCCCTTCCAATAAAAATTCCACATCAGTTAGTGATCCTCACATCAAATGGTAGTGGTCCAGCTTTTCTTAGAGGAACAAAGACTGTTCAGCAGTTTGTCTCCAGGGAGGGCAATTTTGCTGAGTAATATCTGTGGCCATGATGGTGAGGACATTCTTTTGTTTGCTGTAACTTTTCGACTGGATGAGTATGATAGTGTGAGCATTCCTGTTTATAAGGCAGAGAGTAAGCAGTGCAGTCTGTCATTAGTGGTTTTCTCTAAATGAAGGAATCAGTGTGGTTCTCTGATGTCTGGTTGCATGTCAGGAGCCCATAGGTGAAAGCTGTGATTCTAAGTCTAGGCTGACTTTCTTTTTCTTAAAACAAAAAATGAAACAACAATAACAACCCCTTCTTTTCCTGGATACCCACCCAGCCAAAGGGAAATGGATTTATTGGGGTACTGATGTCAGGAGACCAGTAGTCCTGGGGGTTGGGGCAGGCTGGAACCTACAGCTGTCACAGTGTGTCTTAGAAATGGCCTGGATCTCACTCCATTCGCCTATAAATGTTCTTTGTAGATCCCACGTGGGGTTGGTAGGCTTGGCCAGCTTCCAGTAAAGAGACTGTTAGCCCCATTCTGTGCCAGTAATGGCCTTCTCTTCCTGGGCATTACTTGTTAGAAGTTTTATTAGGGACGAAGCTTTAAGAATAATGCGTTTGGGCTTCCCTGGTGGCACAGTGGTTAAGAATCCGCCTGCCAATGCAGGGGACTCGGGTTTGAGCCCTGGTCTGGGAAGATCCCACATGCTGCGGAGCAACTAAGCCCGTGCGCCGCAATTACTGAGCCCACGCGCCTAGAGCCTGTGCTCCGCAGCAAAGAGAAGCCGCTGCGATGAGAAGCCCGTGCACCGCAAGAAAGAAGAGTAGCCCCCTCTTGCCACAACTAGAGAAAGCCTGCGCGCAGCAATGAAGACCCAACGCAGCCAAAAATAAACAAATAAAATAAATTTATAAAAAAGAAAAGAGTAATGGGTTTGATCTGTGTGCAGAGGAGAGACTGGCTTAGGAAATTCATAGCTGCATTTTTGACATCCTGTTTTTCCTGGAGGTCGGTTATTTGAGGGTTAGGAACTTTGGTGTCATCTGTCTTCTGAACACCCTGCCTGTTAAAGGTAGAGTCTGTTATTTCTTAAGAGACTGATGATCAAGTTGATAGATTGCCAAGCCTTCTGCTCATCTTTGCCATGTCTTCTCCAGCCCTCTCTGAGAGGATCGTACGTGCCTTTGGAGAATGGAGGTGAAAAAACGTGTAGCACATAATACTTGAATTATAGTTTTTGGGGAAATTTAAGGATGGGGGTAATTAAAATGTTTGAGTTTTCAGTGATCTCTTTTTGCGAGTGTTTTTTGCCACCGTGAAGGACATCAGTACCGTCTGCCATCAGAGGTACCCTACTTTCAGATGTTAAATGCTCTATACCAGCTATAGATTTAATTTAGTGGTCAGGAGCAGTTTTGGCTTTTGATCTTTTAGGATGTTGATCTAAATGTGCTAGGAATATTTAAGTCTATACTCTTAATTTCATCCGCATGGGGTGTATGGCATTGGAAACAATTTGGTTATGGATTTTTCGGGTTTTGTTTTATTCTTTGTAGCCAGCCAAAAAGAACAGAATTAAATGTTTCATTTGAGATATCTCATCCTATGACTTTTTCCTTCATCTTTGGGTTTTCCATAATAATAGGAAACTTTGAGTACCTTTGATATGCCATGGTGACTTCTTTTTTCTTTGCTTTTCTTTTTTTTTTTTTTTTTGCGGTACGCAGGCCTCTCACTGTTGTGGCCTCTCCCCTTATGGAGCACAGGCTCCGGACGCACAGGCTCAGCGGCCATGGCTCACGGGCCCAGCCGCTCCACGGCATGTGGGATCCTTCCGGACCGGGGCACGAACCCGTGTCCCTTGCATCGGCAGGCGGACTCGTCCCTTGCGTTGGCAGCCGGACTCTCAACCACTGCGCCACCAGGGAAGCCCTGGTGATTTCTTTTTTTCTTTTGATAGTGACTGAATGAGATGTGTGTGATTGCATCAAATATTAAATTGTTACTAAATTGCAGTTATTGTGAACATGCATTCATCATTTCTAAATGTCATCTAATTATTTAGAAATTACTTGTCCCCCCAAACACCAAAATATCATTTGTTGTTGTCTTGGCTTATGGTATGAATGGGCTGCTGTGTGTAATTGCCTTTTTGCTAGGTGAAATATGCTTCTAATATCTTGCCCTGTTTTAAAAATAAATATGACTGGAATTTTACCTTCACATTTGTAAATGTATAACATAACTGGAATATTTTAAGCAAAACATGGTAAAGCAAGCAGATCTGCTTAGAGCCCTAGAAGTAATTGTACCATTTGTACCTAAGTAGGTTTTTGTTGTATGGATAATTCATATACTGTAGGCATGATACGTTGTTGAGTGAAAATTCTAAGAACGAGAAACACTTAAACTCCTACCTTCTATGAACTGTTAGCACGTAAAAGTCCATATCTAAAAATTCCCCTAAAATTAATTGTTTAATATTGATTTAGCTATAGTTTGGACATCTTCCCCCCCCCCTTCATTTCATTTCTTGAGTGCTTATTGTGTAAAGTCATTATCCTAGGTGCTGGGGATTCAGTGGTGACAAAATAAACATCCTCCTCTCGTGAAATGTACTTTGGAAGATGGAGAGATTCTGACAATAAGCAAAATAAGTGAGGTGATGGCAGACAGGGATATTGTTCTGAAGAAGAAAACAACCACACAGCAATGGGAAAGAGAGCAATATGGGGGTTGAGAGTAAGAGGGAGGGCATTTTAGGCAGGTTCGGTCCGATTATCCTTCCGTGGATGTGCTGCTTGGGTCGAGTCATGAATGATGAAGAGGAGCCAGCTCTGGAAAGAGCTAGAGGAAGAGCCTTCCATGCAGAGAAGCAGCCAGTGCCAGGCTCTTAGGCAGGGGAAGCTGGGCAGGTTGGAGGGCATCGTGGCAGGAGTACAGCCAGCACGTAGAGCCGAGGGAGGCGGGAGACGCAGGGTTCAAATGAGGACTTGAACTCTCATAACGCCTGGAGCAGTGACTCTTTTCTGTCTCAGCCCGGTGGCCCAAGGGTGCCAGTGACTCACAGAAGCTGGCGGACTAATTATAAAGTGAGACTAAAGAGAAGCAAGATGGTAGTTAATTGAAGTGAAGGTATCATTTCATTTCACGCTCATCACAAGCCTGTGTTTTAAACGTTTACAATAAATGTTTGTTAAGGTGCTTTGTATGGGTACAAGGAGTAATTAGCAAATAAAAGAGGTTGTTATCCTACAAATATAGAAAATCTTTCAAAAAAGCATTGAGAAAGTTACCTGTGACTTGGTCAGATGTTGAACTACTGTGTTATAGAGCTGGATGAAGATACAGCTGATGCAAAACACAGAACCTGCCTTAAAAGTCATTCTAGGAACCAGAATAGGTGTAGGTATTACGTGTATGTGTAGGTGTAGCAGTTGGTGCAGGGGCACATGTAGAAGTAGGTACAGGTATATTTGTAGATACAGGAGCAGGTGTAGGCGTACGTGTAGGTGTAGGTGTAGGAGGATGGGTGTAGGAGCAGGAGTGGGGTCTGGTGGGGGAGGCAGAGGCGTATGTGTATGCAGGACCCCTGTGGTTGTAATCTGAGTTCTAAGTAGTTCTAGGATTTCTTACAGGTTTCTGAAGGGTATTGGTTATGGTAAAGAGAGAGAGGCCAAATGGGTGGACTTTTCTTGAAAGTAGGTCCTCCCATTAAAAATGTTTTAAAATATAGTGCTTTAAAATGTCAGTTACAATATGTAATTGTATATATGGAATGAATATGTGGAATGAAGCCCTTGCCAAACGAGTGAAACCCATCATCAAGTCTATGGGGGTAGAGGACTTTCTGGTTTTAACCCTTCTGGCCACACAGTTACAACCCCCCGAGCCTGTCCAGTTGGTGACTACCTGCAGAGAAAATACAGCAGTGATATTAATATCTGGATCAGGGTGCCTGTGATTTATATGATCTCACTTCCATATACTCATTTTCTTACTAGGTTTTAGAAACCTTTGCAGCTCAGTGCATTAGGTAATCTGCCTGTTGATATATTGGCTATTAACTATTGCACTATCAAGATATTATCAGTGATTCTCTAGGGACAAGCAAAAATCTCCGAGACTCCTCTGAAAGTTGTTATTCAAAAACCTGCTTTCATCAGAGTTTCTCTAATTATGCAGTGCAGTGATGTAGAAAAAGGCTGCAGTAGATTCGTCTGCACTTGCCTCGTTGCTTCAGATTTCTGTGTTCACAATGAGTAATGTACTTAATGCTTCCCAAACAGGTGGACGATCAGAGAGCTCTATGCAAACACAAGTAGGTTGCTAGCTGGAATATCAATGCTTTGACTCAGGAGTTTCTCTGCTTTGCACCCAAAAGGTTAAAAGCACTTTTCATTCTTGTCCCCATCATGTTTCCTGAACCAGGCTCTCTTTGCCTTGACATCAGTGTCTGCTAAGCAGCAACCTGGCTTGGCTGTGCCCTATGAACGTGTGCAGACCTTTGAGAAGTGAGTAGCAAGTTCATCAGTCTGGCTTAAATGGTCTCCATTCTCACCACTGCTGTTTGGGCATAATTAAATCACTAATTCATTCTTCCCATCACAGAGCTGTTATTCCTCTTTAACCAAGTACTTAATGTATGGTCACAAAAGATAAATTTCATCAGTAGGTCCTTTCCCTAGACTTTGAATTTTGTTTTCTCTTGGGTGGGTGAAGCTCCTTACGCTTCCCAGGTATGGATTCAGACAGACTAACTTTTTATGCATGATTTTTCATTTCCTGTGTAGGCATTAGAAAATTGGCCAGACGCATTAAGAGTTTGAACTTCCATGGTAAAAGATTAGTGTACTTAATTTTATTTAATTTAAAAGAGGTAATTCCAAGGGTGTACTTGATTGTGGTATATTCATCATTAGGAGAATTAAAAATGTTTCATTTTTCTTCATTCACTCTAGTTTAATATTTAAAGGTATTAAATGAGTTTAGAGAGCAGTGCATTTATAATAAATTCTGAGTGTGGCTCAGAGTTTTCCTCAAGGATTTTGAGTTTTAATCTGTTCTCAGATTAGTGGCAATGTTAAAAAAAAAAATTGTAAACAACCAGTGTGTTCTTGTTACTGTCCAGTTGGCCTCCCTTTTGTGAGCTGGTTTCTTGCCCAGCTCCAAGGCACCATCTTTTCCAGCAAGGGAACAATGTGCCAGTTAGTTACCACCTGTGAGGAGCATTATTAAGAGGTTAGAGGTGAGATCCGGAAAATTAATGTCACCTAGTTCATCGACCAGTGTGCAGAGGAAAAAACAGAGATGATAATTTAAAAGATATTCTTCCATCCTCGATACCTATTTTGTTTAAAGAGGAAAGCTGGTGCTCCAATGAGTACCACATCCTCATAAAGCCAGTAACAAAATAGAATACCTTCCTTAGGAGGTGTAAAAATAGATGTGAAAGGCAAGAAAATATTTTGAGAAATTTACCAAATTTTCTTTTGCCCTGGGATGCTTCTGGCAAAACCAGGTTTATTGCCTTATTTTCTTTAAGTTCACTGTGCGTACAGTGTTGGGATAGGAGGAACTGCCGGCATCACCTGGGTATGGTTGTGACTGGGGAGCCCCAAGGAGGTTCCCGAGGACCCCAGACTTTCCCCTTTCGGGGACAGTGGTTTACCTATGCCATGCCATATCCACAGAATGATGGGTGTTAGATCCTCGGTAAGGTTGCTTGCTGTGTTTAAGTACTTGGGATATCAAATGCCAGAAGGCTGCTAGTATGAACTCTTGGCTGGTGTGCACCTGGGTAATCCTATCGCCCGTTTCAACTTCATAGTAACATGTTAAGGTTATTATTATTACTATTAAGGTATTGTTTACCTGACTTTTCGGATGAGGAAAAAAGAGATGCAGAAAGATTGGAAACTAGGTGCCTTGCTGTAGCTGCTACAGGTGCAACGAATGACCCTTTCACTTAGCTTCTCAGGCATCCAGATAGCGTTAGAGGCAGCTCTGAGAATAAAAAAAAAAGGAAGCACCCACATAATTTATGTGTGCGTCTTGCTCTGTAGCTAACTGCTTCTACTGGGCTTTGGGACTGCAGACAATTGGTTTGAGGCCTGGCACTGTTGCTTATTAGCTGTGTGCCTTGGGCACATTACTTAATCTGTCCAAAGCTGAATCTCGTCATTTGTAAAACAGAGACAGTCATAAAATAGAACGTATCTCACTGGGTTGTGGGAGAGTTACAAGAGATATGTGTTAGTGTCGTGCCTGTCAGTTCTCCGTGACTGTTAGCTAGTGATACTCTGATGGTTCCTTCTTTGTAAAAAAAATTTATTTTATTGAAGTACAGCTGATTTACAATGTTGTGTTAATTTCTGCTGTACAGCACAGTGATTCAGTCATTTATATATATATATACACACACACACACACATATATATATATATACACATTCTTTTTCATATTCTTTTCCATTATGGTTTATCACAGGATACTGAATATACTTGCCTGTGCTCTACAGTAGGACCTTGTTGTTTATCCATTCTACATATAATAGTTTGCACCTGCTAATTGTGATGGTCTGTGAGAAGACACACTGACCACCAGCTCAGAAGAGCTGCAGGAGAGAGAGAGAGAGAGAGAGAGAGAGAGAGAGAGAGAGAGAGAGAGAGAGTGAGGTCACGTGACAGTCTTTCACCTCAGGAGTGATTGGCCTCTTTTTCTGCATCTTAAATTTTCCACATAGATGGGCTGGGAAATCCACACACTGTAAATGTCCGTCCATATCATGTGCAAAGGCAGTTTTTATGCATGATTTTTCATTTCCTGTGTAGGCATTAGAAAATTGGCCAGATGCATTAAAAGAGTTTGACCTTCCATGGTAAAAGATTAGTGTACTTAATTTTATTTAATTTAAAAGAGATAATTCCAACGGTACTTGCTTATGGTTTTCAACATTAGGAGAGTTAAAAATGTTTCATTTTTCTTCATTCACTCTAGTTTAATATTTAAGCAAGGTATTAAATGAGTTTAGAGAGTGGCACATTTATAATAAACTCTGAGTGTGGCTCAGAGTTTTCCTCAAGGATTTTGAGTTTTAATCTGTCCCCAGATTAGTGGCGATGTTAAAAAAAAAATTGTAAACAACCAGTGTGTTCTTGTTACTATACACTCGGCCTCCCTTTTTTTTTTTTTTTTTTTTTGCGGTACGCGGGTCTCTCACTGTTGTGGCCTCTCCCGTTGTGGAGCACAGGCTACGAATGCGCAGGCTCAGCGGCCATGGCTCACGGGCCCAGCCGCTCCGCGGCATGTGGGATCCTCCCGGACCGGGGCACGAATCCTTACCCCCTGCATTGGCAGGCGGACTCTCAACCACTGCGCCACCAGGGAAGCCCGGCCTCCCTTTTGTGATCTGGTTTCTTGCCCAGCTCCAAGGCACCATCTTTAGTTACTGTCTCCTAAACTGTGCTCCCTTAGAACTGAACTTTGACTTCAGATAATCCAACTCTTCTCTAGATGATCTTTCCCATTTATGAACCTTCCCTCCTCCACTGCCCACCTGCTGCACCCTACCCTTAACCTCTGCCTTCACTGACCCCAGTGTCCTGTTGGAGGTCCACCATCATCCCCTGCGCTATGGCACCTTCCTGTGGTAGTGCTCAAGACAGTGACTTGCAGTTGTGTATTTAGTTCTTTATTTTCCCCTTCGACCTTATCTGAAAATTTCCCATCTTGTGTTCTTTCTGGTATACCTGTTGCCCTTTCAAATAACAGCGAAGTTGGGGGGGATACGTTTAAATCGTGCTAAGTATTTAGGAATAATTTCATAATGGGACTCTTTTGGACTCTGCTGTTATAAATACTCGAACAATGACCCAGGATCAGGAGTCAGTCATATTTGTAAAGCATTTCAATTACTAGTGAGGGCAAGGTGATCGATGTCACATTTAAAAAAAACCAAGTCCCTGAGTTATGTAAGTTGATCAACGAAGGTTAAAAAACACTCTGTGAATAAGGTTTTCTATTTGCAGCATTTCTTAACATTTTTCTCCAGATTTTAAGTGTGTTATCGTGAGTCAGCCTTTATGATTGCAAAGCCTTGGTCTTGTTAATAATGTATAACTTCCAAATGAGTCATGAGCTTATGCATAGCTTTTGAGTATGCAAATTTTATAATACTCATACTCTGAAGGCTTATATTTTTCTGTTTATTTAAAAGTGTTAGGTCTCATTTGCATTGCATTTTACAGCTATATTATATCCTATTTATTTATTTATTTATTTACGGCTGTGTTGGGTCTTCGTTGTTGTGCGTGGGCTTTCTCTAGTTGTGGCGAGTGGGGGCTACTCTTCGTTGCGGAGTGCGGGCTTCTCATTGCAGTGGCTTCTCGCTGCGGAGCACGGGCGGTAGGTGCGTGGGCTTCAGTAGTTGTGGCATGCGGGCTCAGTAGTTGTGGCTCACAGGCTGTAGAGTGCAGGCTCAGTAGTTGTGGCACACGGGCTTTGTTGCTCCACAGCATGTGGGATCTTCCTGGACCAGGGCTTGAGCCTGGGTCCCCTGCATTGGCAGGTGGATTCTTAACCACTGTGCCACTAGGGGAGTCCCTTATGTCCTATATAATCTCTACATGTCACATTCAATCTAGATAGTGTCCCCTGAGGGCTTTAATTATATGCTGTAGTTCTTGAATTCTTTTATGTACTTTTCAGAAATAATCTCTTCTCTTTATTTTTATTAAGGTGGATCTTAAAAATGGTTGCTCTGTAACCTGGTGTCATAGATGTCAGTCTTCTGGAAGAGTTTTCAGATTTATTTTCTTTTATGGCCTTTAGGACATTTTGTATTACTTTAGAGCCATGCCCATAACCCCATGTGTGATGTCTCTCTCTATATACCTACATACTTATATACCCATGCTTTCATGTGCATGTGTGCATTTGTAGTATATTTGAAAATCAGTTGTGTTGCGCTTGTTTTAGTAGAGATCATTGAACCATTGATGTGGTTTATATATACCATTGTTTTGGTATATAAAGCACCATTTCTTAATGCCTGTGGCCTATCTTGTATATAATTTTGAATGACTTTGAAACTACAAATATCTCTGACTGCAGTCAGTGTGCCCTAAGATAGTCCTAGCTAGCACAGCCTCTGTTCGGTCCCAGGTTCACCCTGCATTCCTCATTTACAGAAGAAGGACCTGTAAGAAGGTCCTTCCCTATATTGACAGCCGTAATTTGGAAAACCCATAGCAGGCCTTCTATTTTCCTACCCAGTAGCGTTGGCACCGTTAGTGTTGGACACATTGTAGATGTGATGGGTTGGAAAGTTAATTTTAAAATTATAATAATTTCCTATTAGCTCAGACAAATGGCCAGTGTTGTATTACTCACATTGACATTGTAAAATTTCCTCATTATAATTGACAATGATGCCTTCTTTACTTTAAAATACACTATCAAATATAAACGTCCGTGGTTATGAAATCACAAAAAATGGTCGAAAGATGATTTTATTGGGCTCTGTCACTTAGTTGTATTGAGTATTGTTTGAAATAAGTACACCCTTGGTCTTGACTTGGAAATCTTGCTGATTAAAATAAACTCCAAATATTAGTATCACTGGTTTTGTTAGTACTACATGAGCTTTATTATTTTTATTGGCTTTCCTGAATTTGATCAAATTGTCAGTACTTTCTGTACCTTGGGAACTATGTGTTCTTAAAAAAAGTAAAAAATCTTTAACACTGCAGGTGTTAACATTTTGCTTGGGATCACAATGAAAATATTGACACTTTATTTGATAGAGTTGATAGAAAATCCTTCATTTGCATTTTACTACTGTGTGTCTGGTGAAGATGTTCTTTTTTTTTGCGGTACGCGGGCCTCCCACTGCTGTGGCCTCTCCCGCCGCGGAACACAGGCTACGGACGCGCAGGCCTAGCAGCCATGGCTCACGGGCCCAGCTGCTTCGTGGCATGTGGGATCCTCCTGGACCGGGGCACGAACCCGTGCCCCCTGCATCAGCAGGCAGACTCCCAACCGCTGCGCCACCAGGGAAGCCCGTGGTGAAGATGTTCTTTAACTTTGTATGAAAGCTTATTAGAAAGTTCAGGAATACACAGTACTTCCAGAAAACTGTGTACCTGAAACAAGTTAATATGCGGAACAGGTACATGTGTCAGATGTTTAATTATGGGGGAGGAAATGATATCTTGATATTTACTGAGATTACCAGTGCTTTTGCGTATAGAATAACTGATCTTTTTGTAAATAAAAAGATAGTCTTTAGTGTATGTTAGGTTGTCCTTCAAAATAGTACCTCCTTATCAGTCTCACAAAGCATGGAGATTGCCTTTGGCTTTGACTGTATTTCTCTGCTCTCTTGCTGGCAGTATCTTTGCCCAGCTCCTTCTGAATTGGTTAATACATGATAAAGTCAGCTGTCTGCTTTGGAATTGCTCTGTGATTTTAGGACATGATGCAACATACATAGCAAATTTGATCTTAAAATTCTTTTCAAAGTTATTAAACGTTAGATATTTAAAATCATGTTACAGTTATGTAAATTATAAAAGCTAGGAATAAACTGAAAATGTGTGAGTACACCCCCCAGTGTAAGGAGCATTTTCATCTTCACTAGATCCCTGTGAGCATTTTCCTGATTGGAATTCCTAGTGTTAGTGAGTCCAAGGTTGTAGTGCTCGCTACATGACAGGCCAATAAATTGAGAGACAGGTTGTTGGGACAAGGAACAGTGACTTTATTTGGAAAGCTAGAAGACTGAGAAGATGGTGGACTAGTGTCCCAAAGAACCATCTTCCCTGAGTTAGAATTCAGGCTTCTTTTATATGAAAAGGGGGAGGAGATATGGTTGGTTGTTGCACACTTCTTGGTGTCAGAATCCTTTGTTCTTGCAGCTGTCCATGTAGGTCACATCATGATGTTCCTGTAAACCTCCCACAAGACAAATGTTATTCTCTGTTCTGCAACTTTTAATCTCTGTATGAATGGAAAAGTGTTATATCTGTAAAGGTCAGAGCCTTGAGAATAGGCTATTCTGTTTATTTCAGGCTATAGGCAACATTATTAACTTGTAGCAAAAGTAATAGAATAGAAAGGTTAAAGTAAAAGAAAGATCTAATATGGAGTCAGATTTGTTCTTCTCTGTTACACTAGTTTGCAGTCAATAATCTCTGTCTTGACTTTTGTTCTTGTTCTCTTGCTTTCTTGTTTTTAAAAGCCCCATATGACTTACTTGCTTGTTTTTGAAATTTAAAAATGATTTCACATGCTATAAGTGTAATCTATTGCAACTTGATGTTTTCACTTAACATTATGTTTCTGATTGATCCACATTGATGCTCGTAGCTACAGATCAATTATTTTCACAAGTGTATAGTATTCCATTTCATAAATATATATATATATATGTATTACGATTTATTTATACACACTACTTGCCAATGGTGATTGGATTGCTCCTTTTTTTTTTTTTTTTAAACTCTAGCTGCTACAAACCATCCTGTATATGTCTTCTGATGTACAGGTGCAAGAAGTTTTTAGGATTTACACCTAGAAGGGGAATTACTGGGTTGTAGGGTATGGGCATGTTTAAGTTCACAATATAAAGCCAAATTGTTTTCCAGAGTTTTCAAAGAAATATACATAATGTTTATACGTGGGAAAAAATACGTTTTCCAGGGTAACAAATGAACATTATATGACAGAGCCAGATTGTTTCCCAGAGTTTTACAACAGGTAGTCGCACCAGAGAAATGTAAGAATTCTGCATGTTCAACGTCCTTGCCATACTTGATACTGTCAGACATCAATTTTTGCCAGTTAGGGTTGTAAAATAAAATCTCACTGTGGTTTTAATTAGTATTTCTCTGATTCCTGATGTGCTCATATATCTTTTCATATGGTTATTGGCTATTTATCTTTCTTCTTCTGGAAATACTTTGTCTATTCAGTTGTCATTTTTCTTATTTTCTTTGTATTTTCAAGATACTGCTTCTTTGTCCACGATGTGCTGCGAACATCTTTCTTCCTTCAGTTATTGGCTTGTCTTTTTCACACTCTTTATAAAGCTCTATGGTAAACAGGCTTTCTTAGTTCTTATAGTAGGAGAATTTGTGTATTATTTTTCTTTATAGTTAGGACTTCTTTTTGGTTTTTTTTTTTTGCGGTATGCGGGCCTCTCACTGCTGTGGCCTCTCCCGCTGTGGAGCACAGGCTCCGGACGCGCAGGCTCAGCGGCCATGGCTCACGGGCCCAGCCGCTCCGCGGCATGTGGGATCTTCCCGGACCGGGGCATGAACCCATGTCCCCTGCATCGGCAGGCGGACTCTCAACCACTGCACCATCACGGAAGCCCTAGTTAGGACTTTTTTATGTTTGGTTTCAGAAATCCTTCTCTCCTCCAAGGTTATAGAGATTCCGAAAAAAATTTTCTTCTCAGAATTTCAGAGTTTTACTTTCAACCTTTAAGTCCTTAATAACCATCAGTTTTATTAGTGTGTACTCTGTGGTGTGAGGTAGATATCTAATATTATTTTTCCATATTATTATGCTATTTCCCTAGTGCTATTTATTGAATTAGACCATTTTTGCTCATTGCCGCCTTTGTCCCCTGTGTGTTTCTGACCTCTCTATTCTGTTAAGGTTCTCTTTCCCTGTGCTCACACTATCCTGCCTGTAATTACAATAGCTACTGTACAATAGATACTGAGATATCTTTTAGGGCAACCCTTGCTTTTCTTCAAGAGTGTCCTGATGAGCAAGTGTTACCTCTGCCATATGGCAGGTCACAGAGGAACAGAAATAGTACTGGGATTTCTGCATTGCTTTCACCCGTCCTCTCAAGTATTTCAGGTAGATTCACTAAAACAACTAACCGCTGATGAGGTTAACCACATTGTATTTAACCCAGTCTTTCTCGTTGTATTTTTTATAGGCAAGTTTGAAGATTTAGCAGTAAATTTAGATGCTGGTGTTAGAGTCTATTTGTAATCTTCCAGGAAATTCTCTAAATTTAGGAGGCTAGGAATGCCTTAAGAAGCCCTTGCAATGGTCCTGCAGAAGAGGGGAGGAAGAAGCAGCAGAGAGGAAGAGCCACTATTTATCAGAACTTACGGATTCTAACTATTAAACTCTTTGTCGTGTCATTTCAGTTAACTTCTAACATCTCGGCGATAGGATTATTCCTCTTGTCCTGTAGCTGAGGAAACTGACTCGAGGGGGAGGTAACTCAGCGGAGGTCACACGGCTCCCAGGTGTCTGATCAGGGCTCCACGCCCATCTGTGTCCAGAGCCCCCATGCTTCGCACTCACACCAGCTGCCCCAGCCACTGTGCCCTGTCAGATGGGCTCTGGGCTGGGCATAGCGGGAGGCACGCAGAGGTAGGGCAGCCCTTCCCATCAGTCTGGGTCTCGTGCTTCCCGTTATCCTTGCAGAGCTCCATCCTGGGCCTGAATTCTGCTTGACTGACCAAGAGGTTGAGCGTGCCCTTTGTGAACAGGAGGACAGGGCAAGGTGCCAGAGTGGCCCTGGCTTTCTGACCACATTTCAGGTCTGTGACACTGTTAAGCGATAAGACTTTGATTCTGGGTGGTCTGTTGATAGGGGATCTAGCTTACTGAACGGCATCTTTGTTATCCACGATGGGCCACCGTGAGATGCTAAGGGCAGCTCAAGATCCCCAGTGATGGAGGCTCGCTGGGAGATAGAGCCTTGGATGATGGCCTGGTAAGTGAATGCTGCATTTCAGTCCCCTGGTCTAGAAAGCAAGACTCTTAGGGGGCTGCGAGGAGGGGGAAAGGGTGTGAGAACAGGGCAGGTGATGACTGACAGTGGAGGATTCCAGGCTGCCCACCCCAAGCTCTTATAGCCCTCGTCTGTTCTCCCTCCCTGAGCTGCTCTGTGTGGCCTGCGTTTCGCATTTCTTTCTCTTTTGGACCTTGGTTTCTCTTTTGATTGCTGTCTGGTAACTGACCTTGTGGCCCCTTTGTTTCTAATACACAGTTCGACTTTATGTCTTCTGAGACTTACTTTCCCAACTTCTGATCTTTTAGTGTAAGTCCTCTTTTTCTGCTCTGTCTTTCTGGTCATCTCAGATGATGATGATTATAATAAATACAACAACAACAGCAATAACAGTAATAGTAATTATTATTGCTGACCCTCACCGAGTAGATTGAGCCCCTGCTCTAGGTGCTTTCATGAATTATCTCATCTAATGCTCACAGTAGTGCAAGAGAGAGGGTCCAATGATTATTCCCACGTTAAGTCTTTTACTCCAGGTCAGGCTTGTTGGTGGGCGGTGGAGGCAAGATTTGAACTCAGGCGGGGAGCTCCAGAGGACTTTCACATCCAGGCATCCCTCACCAGGGGTGTCCGAGCTGCGCAGGATGTGTCAATGATTTGGTTTAGATGCTGTGGCAGAGCTGGGCCTGCTGGGACTTCTGTTTGCATAGTTGGCTCTGGTTTACCTCAACTAGAAACAATGTGGTACAGAGGGTATCAAAGCAGCCAGCCCTCCAGCCTCAGTGTCCTAGAGAAACCACCACTGCACGATGGCTGCTTAAGGTAATTCAGGTCTTGTATACGTGCTGAACGGTTGCAAACTAGGTTCTGTATGCAGAGGCTTAAGAAAGTGGATGATACAGTTTTCAGAAAGAGAAGGATTAGTGGTGACATAATTTTATTGAAATCTATAATTCCTGTAACAGCTGACTTGTTATATAGCGGTCTATTCAGAAGGACTAGAGTCAGGATCTTGCCGGCAAAGAGCAGTGGCTTCTTGTCACCAGACCTGGTACATGGTAAGTTGTAGTTCAGTTGCAGGCAGCTGTGGCCTGGAACTGCAGACTTGGTCTTCAGTTGCTTTTTGAATTATGAAACATCTGGCACAGACAGAAGAACGCATGCTGTATACATGCAGGTCATGTGACTTAAACATAAAAGGAAGCTCCCTGTTCTTCCTGATCCCATTCCAGGGCTCACCTCCCTTCCCTGGAAACTGCCACTCTCTTGGTCTTATTTTTTCATTCTCTTGCTTTCCTGTATTTTTACTGGAAGAATCACAAATATACTTCTAAACAATATATTTTTAGAGTTTTTCACTTTTGAACTTTATAAAAATAATATCACCTATAATATGTATATATATATATTATTTGGTGATTTGGTTATATTATTATGTGGTGTGAACATACAGAATTATAAAAAATCTATTTTTTTTTTTGTTTTCAGAGTTTGGATTCAGGGCAGTATATTTGAGGGACCCACAAAGAAGGCCAGGAAGATTTTAAAAGTAGGAAGGAGCAGAGCATTTAGGCATTCCAGAGCAGCATAAGGAGGGTAGATTTTATTCCAAATCCAGTAATACTTCATCAAGGGATTCTAAATAGGGACTGATATGGTGGAATTTATAAGCAATTACCTCATCTTTATCTTTTACAATACCCTGCTTATCTGAGGAAGCAACCATGAAAGCTGATAACTCTGGCATAGCATGATAAGTGAAAAACATTAGTGGGTCAACCAGACTGCGATTCAGTTTACTGTGCGTTGATTCAGGCAATGGCAAGTGGCTGTTCTTTGATGGGAAAATCCTGACTTTGGTCCTGAATCAGTCACCACATAACAAGTTGGCTATTACAGGAATTACAAATTTGAACAAGTTATAAATCACAAAAGCTGCGGACTCTCAACCACTGCGCCACCAGGGAAGCCCACAAAAACCTCTTTTTCAAAAATGTATCATCCCATTTTCTTAACCCTTTGCATGCAGAATCTACTTTGCGTACATCTGCTCTATTTGTTAGTGAAATCCGAGACAAACCGTAGTTAAAAGTTAGGTGGAGTAAGAGAACCTGTGAAAAAGGTCTGGAAAAGGTAAGTTAGAAGAAAAGCACTGGAACCAGGAAAGAAGAATTTAGAGGAAGGCATGTTTACACTCGGTTTATTAAAAAGGTGGCGACCGGCAGGCCCAATTGAAGCCTGCTGGGTTGAGAACTACAAATAGCCCTTTGGATTTGCCAGTGGGGAGGCCATTGATGACCTTTTCATGGCAGTTTTAGGGAAGACCGGGGGCGGGGGCGGGGAGCGGTGTGTGGAAATGACCAGGTACCTAATGAAGGAACATGTATTTAAATGTTAATATGACATATTCAGATGAGGAGAAAGAATTTCCAGAGAGTGCAGGTAAGGACTGTACATAGAAACGAGCTGAGGAGACACTGTTCAGGTAACCTTAGAAAGAAAGTAAAATGTTACAGTTGAGATTAGGGCTGATGGACAGACGGGAGATGGACTGGGTGACCTTCCAGTGCCCTTCCCGAACTCAGATCCAGTATTATATCTCATGCTTTGTTCCCTTTGCTAAAATACCAGTGATATGGGACAGGGGTGGGAGAGAAGGGATGGCTTTTCTCTGTAAAAGAGGGCAGCTGATTCCGTTGAGTTTATCTGACAACTGAAGGCAAAGCTTCATGTGGCACGTCAGTTTTCTGGGTGTCAGCGACTAGAACTGCGCAACTCCAGGTACTTCAGGGAAGGAGGTTCTAAAACACTGTAGGACTGTGCCGTTAAATGGATCAGGGCTTACGACACAATCCTTTGCACATAATTTGTTGCTTTAGGAAGCTGCCTGGGTCACTTTCCCTTTCTGGGAGTGCCTGTCCTAGTGACGATGTGGAACCTTGAACGGGGTGTGCTGGGTGGGGCGTGGTGGGCCTTCAGGGAGGCAGCAGCAACCTGGCCTGGCACAGTGCATGGGGCCTCTGGGAGCATCCTGCCTCCCCCGGAAAACCTGTGTTCCAAGACTCCATGGCTGTGAAGAAGGGTATTGGGTGCAAAGGGGCAGGCGGGGCTGGAGTGAGGACTGAAGGCTGATTCCTCTTGCTGCAGTCTTGGGAGGGCACGAGGCTCCTGTTCTTTCTTTCAGTTATGAGATGGAAAGATGCCGACTCAGCTTTATCTACTCGAGATGATGCAAGTTTTCTCAAATTATGGAATACAATTTACAAGAAAAGAACAACTTTCCAGGAACCATTAATTTCATCAAGGATGTATTTTTTTTTTTTCCGGACGCTTACATAATTTATTTTCTGTTAAGTTATAGGCGTAATTGCAGAATAGTCTTTAACAAAAATAATACTTATGTTGTCCGCTTTTATTTAAAAATTAGATAATGATTGACTTCAGCTATTACTGAAGTGCCATTGGGGTACGATGGTTGTCTATAAGTGATCTCTGATGTTCACAGTCTTGTTTTTGTGCATTATTATTGTTTATCATATGGTACTGCTATTTTTCCAGAATCATACATTTCTTTGTAGCTTTTTATTTTAAAAATGTTTTGCTTAAAAGTATACAGAACCTACTGGATTCCCATCTGAAAAAGTCTTTACACAAAAAAGTTCTGATCATCACTATTTTACAGGTATAGTTGGCATAACATATTTCAATTTCAGCGTGTTTCTCCAAATTTACTTTAGTTACGTTTTGTGTCCTGTTATGGACTGAATGTGTCCTCCTCAAAATTCATGTGTTGAAACCTTATCCCTAAGGTGATGGTGTTAGGAGGTGATTAGGTCATGAGGGTGGAGCCCTCATGAATGGGATTAGTGCCCTTATAAAAGAGGGTCCAGAGAGCTCCCTCTACTGTCTGCCATGTGAAGGTACGGTGAGAAGTCAGCAGTCTATGACCTGAAGAGGGTTCTCATCAGAACCCAACTATACTGTCACCTGATCTTGGACTTGCAGCCTTTAGAACCATGAGAAATAAATGTCTGTTGTTTACAAGCCACCCAGTCTGTGGTACTTTGTTATAGCGGCCTGAATGGACTAAGACATGCTCCTTCTATCTAAAGCAGAGCTTGTTATCTTTCCTTGGAGCACTCCTTTACTCCACAGATCCCCTATCACCAGCTCCTTCACCTGTGGTTCGTCTTTAGATTGGCACCCCTTGGATTCAAAAGAAGTGTCTCAGACTCTCAGTCCAGTAACAAACAGCACACCCCTGAGTACTTACTGTGTGCACTGGGGATGCAGCCACGCAGAAGACACAGTTACCTGCCTCCATAACTCACGGTCCATTTGGGAAGGTGAATGAAGGATAAAGTGAGTGGACATTCTCAGGCAGTGGTCACAAGACTCGTCTTTCGGGAACAGTTAGACTTCTGTACATAACACGTGACACCGAGGAGACTAAGGAAGCATCAGCATCTGGCTCTTCTTTTGCTGCTCTGTGCGTCACAGTCAGTTGCTGCAGAGCTTCTGGCAGCTGTGTCATGCAGGCTTCAGTTCACCTGAAGTTTGAACAGCTTGGAAAACAACAGTGCTTGCTCCTTAGGTGCCTGGCCAAAAGGTTTCATTGCCAGGATTGTCCTGACACGAAAGGTTTCGTTGCCAGGATTGTCCTGACATGAATCTATTTCTGGGTCTCCGGTCCTTGATTTCTTAGGTTTCAGGGGGTCTGAGGGCTATTCTCCAGAACCTCACAGGTCTGTAACCTGGGAGCTGCTTCCCCCCTGGTAATCCAAAGCCCTCTTGTGGGTAAATGATGCATCCCGTGTCATGAGAGATGAGCTCTTGTCTTATAGGACTTTATCGTTGTGAATTAGAAAAATATTTTTCTGTCTATTAAATTTCTCTGTATGTAGTTTCCAGACATAATTACGACCTGTGGCAAAGTCTCCCTATTATAATGCTCGGGTAGTACGTTTAGAACTATTTTAATGCAAGCATTATGGTTATGTTTGCCTCTTTTATAACATACGATTACATATGTAAAAACAAATACATGGTCCTATGAGATCCTTAGTATATATATGAGGGGAAATCTGGATCCCACTGTCAGACTGTTGCAGTGGTGTTGATTTCAGTTTAACTGGACCACATGGCTCTGAATATTGACGTTGTTTTGATTTTTTGACTTGTAAGGTGACAGTGATCCCCAGTGTTTGGTTAGATAGTTTGATTTACAGTTGTCTGATTTCAACTTTGATTACCAAATTGAAGGCTAAATTCTGGATGATTATTCTGGGCATTTCCTCCAGTGGAACAACAGAAACAGAATAAGATCCACTTGCATAATAGACCTGCGTCACTGTGTCCTTTCCCATATGTCCCCAGAAATCGCATCATCTTGATTTGCTGTTGAAAACAGAGAGAAAACCCTTAAAAAAAAAAAAGTAACTATTCACTTTTCCCTGTGGTTATGAGTGTCACTGAAACCCGCAGTAAGTTTTCAGACTCTGGACATATTTGTGTCAAATGACTGCAGAGCTCATAGGCTGCAGAGGACGCAGCCAGCATCTCGAGGCCCCCACCAGCATCTCGAGGCCCCCGGAGAGCCTGGCTCTGATAGCTGCGTCTGTGCTACTGCAGCATTTTGGGTAGCTCTGGGGCCTGCACCGACCAGTGAGGGTAACCCAGGGAAAGGAGATCAGCTTTCCATCACCTCCAAAAGCCAGAGCTAGAGCTCACTGCAGCCTTGCCGAAGCCTGGATCTGTGCTAAGTTCACAAAGTCAATCGATGGGACCCTTCAGAGCCCCGCCCCCCCAATTCAGATTAGAGTTGTAATAGAAATGCAGTGATGAGAATGTCATAGACTTTCATTATGAAATTGCTCCCTTGGCGCAAGGCAGACGACAAAATTGCAGAATCTCGTATGGACTGACAGATTTGGGGGATTATTTTAAGAACCCAAGGTCCTCCCCAAACTGTATCTGTGAAGGCTTGGATTTCTTAAATTTGAGTTTTCAGTTGCAATTTGCTTTTTTGTGGTTGTGTCCATGAAAAATCTTAAAGCTCTTTTCTGTCTGTCACGTTATGCATACTTCTAAAGGATCTTTTCTTTTCACACTTGGATTTAACTTCTTCTTCTCTTTGCCCAGATCACTAAAGCCATGTGGCTGAGCCAGCAGCACCAGCCAGGTCTCAGGGTCCCCAGTCCTTAAGCAGCTAGTTTGAGATGAGAGAGCTGAAATTGATCAGGGCCCACTGACTGCTGTTCTGGTGAAGGAATGTCATGATATATACCTGCTGTGATGTGCCTGTGCAAGGTCGCTGAATGAGTATGCTTCTGCTGTAAATATATTTCCACAAAGGTGGTTTTCTGTCATTTACTTAGAAGTTTAGGTCAACAGTGATACAAATGAACTTATTTACAAAACAGAAACAGACTCACAGACTTAGAGAAGGAACCACGGTGGGAGGGGGAGGAAGGGTGGGAGAGAGGAATAGGTTGGGAGTTTGGGAGTGACATGTACACACTACTGTATTTAAAATAGATAACCAATAAGGACCTACTGTATAGCACAGGGAACTCTGCTCAATATTCTGTAATAAATGGGAAAAGAATTTGAAAAAGAATAGATACATGTATATAACTGAATCACTTTGCTGTACACCTGGAACTGACACAACATTATTAATGAGCTATATACTCCAGTATAAAATAAACATTTTAAAAAAAGGAAGGATAAGAGTGAGAGACTCCTCATCTGGGGTAGGTATTGTAAGCTCTCTCTGTAATAAAAATGGGAAATCCACAGGGGGCACCATGCTTAAGTTTTCTAAAGCTCAGCATTGCTTTTTTGTCTGTTCATTTCTGTTTAATTAGGAAAAGATGGCATCCTTCATGGGTTTTATTCTCTGGTCTAGGTGAGTGTTCAGGGATGGTGTTAGGTCATGTGACATATAGCACAGCACTCAGCAGGACAGGCTGGGAGTCATGCAATTCTTATCAGAATGTGACCTCTCTAAGCCTCAGTATTTTGTATGAAATGGAGACAGTAATTCTCATCTAACACTGTTGGGATTATTATATCAGAAAATACATGTAAAGCTCCTAGCCCGGCACCTGGTATATATGCTCACTAAGTGTTAGCACTTACCATTATGCCATTTAAAATTTATTCTTAGGTGACTTTATCTGTGGAGTCTAGTGTTGCAATGTTATTTTGTAGTCTCAATATCAACTGCCTCAGATTTTTTAACAGAGTTTTTGTTTTGTATCTTGTTTTTTTTTCATTTTTTAATTATGGCAATAAACATATAACATTAAAATTCCATCTTCATCATTTTTAAGTACACAGTTCACTAGGGTTCAGTATTATCACATTGTCGTAACAAATCTCCAGGACTTTTTCATCTTGCGGAACTGAAACTCTATACCCATTAAAAATGAATTCCTTCACCTCCTCCCTGCCTTGGCAACCACCTTTCAGTTTTCAGTTTTTATGATTTTGATGACATTAGGTATATGATGGAATCACATAGTATTTACCCTCTTGGGACTGGCTTATTTTGCTTAGCATAATGTCTTCCAGGTTTACCTATGTTGTATCATGTGACAGGATTTACTTTTTTAAGGCTGCGTAATATTCCACTGTATGTATACATCACATTTTCTTTATCTGTTCATCTTTTGGTGGACCTTTGGGTTGCTTCCACCTCTTGTAGTGTGAATAGTGCTGCAATGAACATAGGTGTGCAAGTATCTCTTCAAGATCCTGCTTTGAATTGTTTTGGATAAATGCCTAGAAGGGGGATTGCTTGATCATATAGTAATTCTATTTTTAAATTTCTGAGGAACTCACATATGGTTTTTTCCATAATGGCTGCACCATTTCACATTCCTGCCAACAGCACACAAAGGTTCTAACTTCTCCGCGTCCTTGCCAACATCTGTTATTTTATGTTCTTTTGTTAACGGCCATCCTAAGCAGTGTGATGTGGTATCTCATTGTGGTTTTGATTTGTATTTCTTTTGCAATTAGTGATGCTGAGCATCTTCTTATATGCCTGCTGACCATTTGTATATCTTCTTTGGAGAATTGTTTATTTAAGTCCTTTGCCTATTACAAATTTTTTTTATGTTGTTGAGCTGTAGAAATTCTTTACATATTCTAGATATTACCCCCTTAACCAATATATTATTTACACATATTTTATCCCATTATATAGGTTGCCTTTCCACTCTGTTGATTGTTTTCCTTTGATGTACAGAAGTTTTTAAGTTTGATATAGTCCAATTTATTGTTATTTTTTTTCTTGCGTTGCCTGTGCTTTTGATGACATATCCAAGAACTCATTGCCAGATCCAGTGTGCTGAAACTTTCATGCTGTGTTTTCCTCTAGGACGTTTTTAGTTTTAGGTCTTAGGTTTAGGTCTTTAATCCATTTTAGTTTATGTATTTAAAAAATATTTAAAAAATTTTTTTAATTGAAGTATATTTGATTTACAGTATTGCATTAGTTTCAGGTATATAGCATAGTGATTCAGTTTTTATTTTTGGCAAATTACATTCCATTATATGTTATTAAAAGATGTTGGATATAATTCCCTGTGGTATACAGTAAATCCTTGTTGCTTATCTTTTTTATGTAGAGTAATTGTATCTCTTACTCCCATACTCCTGATTTGTCCCTCCCCCCTTCCTTTTCCCCTTTGGTAGCCAGAAGATCGTCTTCTATGTCTGTGAGTCTGTTTCTGTCTTGTATGTAAATTCATATTTATTATTTTTTAGCTATTTGTAGTTAATTTTGTATATGGTGTAAGGTAGAGGTCCAGCTTTGCTCTTTTGCATGTGGATATCCAGTTTTTCCAACACGATTTGTTGGAGAGACTGTCTTTTTCCCATTGTGTACTCTTTTAACACTCTTGTTGCAAATCATTTGATCATATACCCAAAGGTTTTTTTTCTGGACTCTGTTCTGTTTAATCAATCTGTATATCTGTCTTTATGGCAGTATCACACAGTCTTTATGACTTTTGCATTGTAGTATATTTTGAAATCAGGAAATGTAAGGCCTCCAGCTTTGTTCTTCTTTTTCAGAATTGTTTTGGCTATTCAAGTTCCCTTGAGATTCTGTATGAATTTTAGGATTTTTTTTCTCTTTCTGCAAAGAATACCATTGGGATTTTGACAGGGCTTGCATTGAATCTTGACTGCCTTAGATTTTATCAGACAAAACTGTTCGCCATTTTTAACAAGAAAAGTGAGCTGTTGGCTATAAAACAACGTTTCTTTTGCTGCAGTGTGGCTTGTGTTGCCAAGTTTGTGTTCTGATCGAGGCCAGATAAAGGGCAGCACAATCAAACCACGCAATGCTGTCGGTAGGCAAGTAATCTCTAGCTCTATAAGATGAAAAGACGATTTTAGCCGCTTTTGATCTGATTTAATGATAGAACCAGGGAGCATTTATTATTCTTGCTGACAGATATCAGTGTTATGTGAAAAACTCTCAAATGACTATTTAAAATATCAAATGACTGATAGAAATTTTTTCCAAAGGAAGAAGTGGGTGATAGGAGTTTTCTGTTGTTGCTGCCCTTGTGATTATTACTTACTGAGTAATATATGCTCCATTTTTAGGTCAGGTCCCTTCAGTAAGACTAAGTGGATTTGGTGTATGCAAGTCCCTGATTACCCATGACCACACCTTTTCGAATTTCTTCCAGGCCCTCATCCCAAAACCACAGTGACATAGTTGGGGTAGGAGTTTCTGTAGAATGTTCAGTTCCAGGAGACTAAACTCGCAGGGATGGGGTGACTTGTCCAAGGCCTGGTGGCTCTGGGGGACAGAGCCAAGACTCGACTGAACAAAATCATTTCAGATGGCATTTAATACATTGATTAGTCATTCCAAATTCTGTGAACTCAACTTACGTAACAGAAGCTGCACATTCAACTGTTCAGCCAATTAATTAGCCTTTGGACGGTGCTTTACACAGGAGTCAAAAGATCATGGGAGACAGTAAGCATCTGAAAATTCAAGAGAGGGAGGAAGGCGGAGGGCAGTTATTTTCACCTAGAACAGAGCAATGTAAAGTACATTAAGTATAACTTACTAAAAGCCGATTTTTTTTGATTTTCTTGATTTTTTTATTTTTCTCTACTTAAGTGTACTTTTTCAAGTTAAGAATAACTGTACAAAACAGAAACAGATGCACAGATTTCGAAAACAGACTTACGGTTATCAAAGGGGAGGAGGGATAAATTACGACGTTGGGATTAATATATACACACTACTGTATATAAAATAGATAATCAACAAGGACCTACTGTATAGCACAGGGACCTCTATGCAGTACTCTGCAATAACCTTTATGGGAAAAGAATCTGAAAAAGAACAGACATATGTATATATATAACTGAATCACTTTGCTGTACACCTGAAACTAACACAACGTTGAAAATCAACTCTACTCCAATATAAAATGAAGAATAAAAAAAAGAATAACGGAACAAATTGTCATCAAATATACATTAGCTGTGATAGTAGTATAGATATTATATGTACAATACTTAAGTTATTTGGTGTTATTTAGAACCCAAACCTAATGACATAGATGAAGCAGACATTGTTCAGTATTCTCCCAAATCCAAACATCTGTGGGTAAGATGATACCTGTTTGGAGTTTCTCTGACAATTTACCTTCCTCTGCCTTTGAAAAAGATCTTGCACATTTTTGAATGACTTCTTGTAACTTGGCACGGTGATGATGTTAATCGATTAAAATGATTAATCCTGGGGGAATCCATTGCCCTCCACAGATCAGCAGCCTCACTTCCTTCAGCGTTAGATACTGAATATTGCTCTTCAGGGGGAGAAGCTGTTGTAAATTGCTGATGTATTCGGTACTTATTTTTACGTAATTCAGATTTCTTATTTTCCAGAAACTCTGAAAACCTTGAGGAAATGAAATGCTTGTTTTCTACTAATGTCAAAAGTGACAAGTACTTTTTTTTTTTTTTTTTTTTTTGTGGTACGCGGGCCTCTCACCGCTGTGGCCTCTCGCGTTGCGGAGCACAGGCTCCGGACGCGCGGGCTCAGCGGCCATGGCTCACGGGCCCAGCCGCTCCGCGGCATGTGGGATCTTCCCGGACCGGGGCACGAACCCGCGTCCCCTGCACCGGCAGGCGGACTCTCAACCACTGCGCCACCAGGGAAGCCCAAAAGTGACAAGTACTTTTAAAAAGGCACAAATATAAAACACTGTAAAACAAAATCATAGACATTAAGACTTTGACCACATTCAAGAAGAATGTATTTATTACCTCTGTCACTTTTTTTCCCTCACTGCATCTCTAGTAGTTTAATAAAAAAACTCTAATGAAGAGAAGACTGTCTTTCTCTTGAGCCAAACATTGTTTCATAACTGTCGTTCCATCTTTCTCTTTTTTTTCTCCAAAACTTTGAGCAAGCAGAATCCTTTTAATGTCTCTGAGTACTTGCCATGGTTCGGAGCACTTGAAAAGAAATTTTGCCTGCAAGTGTCTTTCTTCTGCATTCTTAGATGTATCCTTTGCATAAGTGCATTTAGTTTCTTCTTCTCTTGCCCTTGATGGAGTTGCTGGCAGCATACAGATATGATTTCATGGTTTCTTGCATCTGCTGATTTCCCTTTCTTATCCTGGGCACTGACAGGGCGGGCTGAGAGGGACCTGGAATAGAAATCCAGAGAAGAAAAAAGGTTTGGTGGCAATGACGGTTGTCAGGCACAGTCAAGATATTAATGAATTAATGATTCATAAGCCCTTTGAACCTCACTGTGTACTCTACATGAATGAGACGTAGCCCTCAAGGTGCCCGTGGGCCAGTCCCTGAGATTACTGTGCAGGAGAGAGAAGTCTGGAAGCATCCAGAGTTGATGGCAAGTCCTGGAGAAGAAGGGATGGTTGATTGAAACGGCAGGATACCGGCAGGGCCCATGACATTGGGCAGACAGGTGCTGAGGTTGGACAGTTAAGGAAATGAATACTGACCATTCATGTAGACTCCGACCCTGACCCAGAGGCTGCCCACACTCATCTTGTATACAGAATTAGAGAGAGTGAGCAGGGCCTACAGAACTAAGTTGTTGGAGAGAATGATGAGAGAGCATCTCTGCTACTCCTTGAGCCTGACTAGAAGAGCCAGGAGTTTGAAGCTGCTGGTTTCTAATCATCACGTTGTCCCCGTTTGAAGCGTTCCTTGTTATAATTGGAGGCAGCCGAGGAGCACAGGGTTGGAATCCTACTTCCTCTGAGAATCCTCTGAACCCCAGTTTCTTCATAGGTACAGGTGTTTGCAAAGGTAGGTGCCTCACGCAGAGCCTGGCACCTATCACGTTATCCCGCACATGTGAATTGAATCTGATCCGTGAATAGATATTTTAAAATTTCTCCAAACTCTTTGAACTCTTTTAAGTTATTACTCAAGCTGTTAAGTTTCGTTTCTGTGTGAGGGCTTTCTCTAGTTGTGGCAAGCAGGGGCCACTCTTCATCGCGGTGCGCGGGCCTCTCACTATCACGGTCTCTCTTGTTGCGGAGCACAGGCTCCAGACGCGCAGGCTCAGTAATTGTGGCTCACGGGCCCAGTTGCTCTGCAGCATGTGGGATCTTCCCAGACCAGGGCTCGAACCCGTGTTCCCTGCATTGGCAGGCAGATTCTCAACCACTGCGCCACCAGGGAAGCCCGCGATGCATTTACTTTTACTATAAAAGTTGAACGTGCTCCATTGTATAAATTTAGGAAAATACAGAAAACTAAATTTAAAACTTCAATGATTAAAGTTAACTTAAAATAAAAATTAGATCACTCGACATTCTGACACTTAGCAAGAACCAGTATTAGAATTCGATGTCTCCTTCAATCTTGACATTAATTGGGGAGTGCACTCTATTCGGCCTTTTATACATTTGTATTTATATACCGAGGCACTGTGGAATAGTGGTTAAAAATACCAGATTTGGTTCCGGACGGACCTGTGTTCTGGTTCCAAATTTACTATTAGTAATTATATAATCTCCAGTTAGCTATCTGACCTCTTTATGCCTGTTTCCTCACCTGTGAAAGGACATAATATTTCCCACTTCATTGTGTGGATGTGAGGAATAAATGAGCTAATACATGTGAAGGGCTTCGCATAATATCCCAAAAGTTGTGAACAGTCATCACGTGTTAACTCTGCTTCTTATAATTGAATTGTGAATATTAATGAAGAAACAAAAACAATTCTTTGGGGAAAGTTCTTTATAATTTCAGTCTTCAAATAGCTAATTATCTACTAGTGCCTCTTGTCTGGCAGGTTGTTTAAAGCATTGGGTACCTAAAGGAATGTGTTCATTTCTTTTCCAGTCCCAAGGCTAACTTTTCAAGGACATCAGAGCAGTGCTTTCCTTTCTCATAAGCAAAGGTCAGGATAAGCTAAGAAATCATCAATTGCAAGTGTTAAATAAAAGGCAGCTTAAGAAACAACTGAATACATGTTATGATCTAAGAATACTTAGTGAAACCTACTTTTGGTAGGCTTTTAATGTTCTAATAACAAATTATTTTTACTTGCATTTTAACTGTATTAAATATATTGATTGAGACAAGGAAAAATGAAAACAAAATTTATTTTTAGTTGGATAACCTGGGTGGAATAATAACACATGGAAACATACTTATCTGGCTTTATGATAGTAATAATATTATCTCCTTATATTTTTAATGATATACCTTATGCCTTTTAAAATATTGTCATATACATTTTCTTATTAGATTTTCTACAAAATTCTACTAGCTAGGTAGTTTAGAACCAAAGTCTTCTCTTTCTAATCCAATAGTCTTTCAGTGAAACCATGATATGTGGTCATGCAGGATAGAATGTTTGTGATTTGGAGACTGGAACTTGTCTACATGGAGAAAAATCTTTCTCTTGGCTTTAAAAATAAAGAAACTAGTATTTTTTGATTATCAAGTTAATAAAATTTAATAAATGTAAACCTACCAAGTTTAATTTATTAAAATTACTAATTTAAAATTTAATTTATTAAAATAATTCTAGACTTTAAAATAAACTCTTGGTTACTTTAAAAAATTATTCCAAAAAATTATTCATTGTTTTTATTATTTTAAAATATTTCGTATTTAGCTTAGGCTCCATCTTTAGGAACACAGGTTGGAGCTGGAAAATATTTGTACCATACAGCAATTCTATACAGAATTCTATACAGCAATTCCTTAAACACAGGTTGTAACCTTTTTCCTTTCTTAAATTTTTTTTGGCGGTACGCGGGCCTCTCACTATTAATGGCCTCTCCCGTTGCTGAGCACAGGCTCCGGACGCGCAGGCTCAGCGGTCATGGCTCACGGGCCCATTTGCTCCGTGGCATGTGGTATCTTCCCGGACCGGGGCAAGAACCCGTGTCCCCTGCATCGGCAGGCGGACTCTCAACCACTGTGCCACCAGGGAAGCCCCTTTTTTCCTTTTTTAAAAATAACTATCGAGGTGTAATTTATATACAATTAAATGCATCCATTGTAAAGTACATACCTATGTCTTCTATCTTCAGATTTCTCCATCTTTTAAAAGATGAAATATTTTAGGCATATAAAAAAGAGTGAAGGATATTCTAACAAACACTCAAGTACTCACTACCCAGATTAAGAAAAACGTGTACAGATGTTATTGAAACTTCCCATGTGCTCCTCCGGTGCCCCACTCCCTCCCTGCTTCCCAGAGAGAATCATTCTGTTAAATTTGATGTTTATCATTTTCATGCATGTTTCCCTTCCATCCATACATCCATACATAAGCAATATATAGCATTTTTTGTGTGTTTTAAAACATGATAAAGCGATACATTTTTGTATTCTTTAGTTCTTCAGCATTGCTTTGAGATTTCTCTGGATTGATCACTGATTCACTGATATGTGTCACTGTATAACATTCCATTGTAAGCATATTGCATATACCACAGTTTATTAATTTGTTCCTGTCTTTAGGTATTTATACTGTTTTCACGTGGTGGTGTTTGTTTGTTTCCTATTTGAGACACTGCTCTGGTGAGCATTCCTGTTCATGTCTCGTTGAGCACATGTACAGGATTCTCTAGGGCATAAACCTAGTGCAGGAATTGCTAAATCTGAGGGCTTGTGCTTTTTCAGCTTTTCCAACTATTGACAAATTGCAATTCTGAATGATTGTGCCATTTATTCTTCCATCTATAGTGAATGAGTTCCTGACTCTCCACAGTTGGGATCTATCAGACTTTTAATTAAAAAAAATTTGAGACTTCCCTGGTGGTCTAGTGGTTAAGACTCTGTGCTTGCTTCTGCTGCAGGGGGCGCAGGTTCCATCCCTGGTCGGGGAAGTAAGATCCTACATGCTGTGAGGACAAAAAAAAATTTTTTTTTGCCAATCTGAAGGATGTAACAAAGTTTTAAAACTGCATTTTCCTGATGATTAGCAAGGTTGAACATCTTTTTGTGTATTTATTGGGCATTTGGGTTTCCACTTCTGTGAATTACCTATTTAAATTCTCTGTCCATTTTATCACTGAGCTGTTTTCCTTGGTTCATTTTATACTATAGATACAAGTATTATTTTTCTGTATGGTAAATATTTTCTCCCAGTCTTGGTTTGCCTTTTACCATTATGATGCCTTTTGATACACAGAATTTTAAGATTTTAATAAAGTCAGAATTTTCAGCCTTTTCTTTTTATGGGTGGTGTTCTTTTTCTCTTAATTAAGAATTTATTTTTTTATCTTAAAGTCATAAAATTTTTCTCTTGCATCATCTTTTAAGAATTTCTAGGTTTTGCTTTTCACACTTACTTACTGAATTCACCTGGAATTTCTCTTGGAATTTTATATTTTCCGAATTAATACTGATTTATCATTGTTCATCTTTACCCCAATTATTTATGTCAGCTCTGACATATTTCAAATTTCTAATATACTTGTGGTTCTCATTTGGTCCTTCCAAGTCTGTTCAAATTCTGTGTCATTATCATATTGTCTTAACTATGGCTTTATAGTAAGTTTTGATAATAAGTCCTCTACCTTGGTCTTTATTTTAACATGTTCTTAGCTATTTTAGGCACTTTGGATTTTGATGTAGATTTAAGAGTTAGCTCATCAAGGTATATGAAGTACACTGTTGGTATTTTAATTAGAATGACATTGAATTTCTGAATCATTTTGGGGACAGTTGATATCTTTAAAATATTGAGCCTTCCCATCTATGAATATGGTATCTCTTTCCATTTATTTTGCTCCGCATTAATGTATATATTTGAAGTTTTATAATTCTCTTCAGAAAGATGTAGGTATCTTTTGTTACTTAGTGCTAGGTACTTCTTATTTTTTTCTTGTTGTAATAAATGGAATCTTTTCAAAAATTACATGTTCTGTTTGTTCTTGGTGTATATGAAGTAAATTACTTTTTTTGTATACTGTTCTTATATCAGCCACTTTGCTGAACTTATTCACATAATTTGCCTGAAGATTCTATAGCCAATCATATTGTCTGTGAGTAATGTCTTTTGTAATCTTCATGTCTTTTCTTTTTCTTGTCCCATTGCAGAAACTCAGATTTTTAGCATAAGGTTCAATAGAAGTGATATAACTGGGCATTAACTATGATGTTTGATATACTTTCTCAAATTAAGGAAGTAATTCATCCTGATTTTGCTAAGAGTTGTTTTTTTTTAAATTGGTCTTGAATTTTATTACTCTTCTGCTTTTATTGCTCAACCGTAGTTTTCTGTCTCTAAATCTCTTTGTATATTCCTTAATTATATAACCACCTAACAGTACTGAGGCAAAGACTTTTTCAGATGAAAAGGACTTGACTATTTTTATCCCAGTGAGGAAGATGAGCAAGCATAATAAATCAAGCAAATTTCTGAAAGGTACATTTGTGTAAATGTGGAAATGTGGGCGTATTGTGGAGTTGATGAGGAGGTGGGAGGTAATGTCATCTTGTGGAAATGGCAATAGTTAAGATACTACATAGCTGAGTCTTGTGACTTTTATGCAGTAATGCTCCATCACTTGAGTTCGGGGGTAGAGTACAAGAATTCATGTAGCTAGATTGATCTAAGGATATGAGTATGCAAGGTGGTTGCAGCATAAGGGTTAGGGAAGTGTGGAGTTACTGGGGGAGTTGGTTTTAAGATGTAGTTGACTTGATCAGTCGTGCATGAGTGCGATTGCTGCTTACAGGAGGAAAAGAAGTCAGGAACAGGTCTGATACACCTGGACAAATTTTTGGTGACGAGGCAATGGGAAAGAGAAGGAAGAAGGTTGTGATCCAACGCAGAAAGTAGAATATACGATTTCAAAAGAGAATTTTCTTGGGGTAATGACAAAATCTAGGTTATGGCCATATATTTCAGAGTTTTTGATAGCGTGGTTTCCAGAAAGTACTGTAGATGAGTCATTTCTCATCAAATTGCCTGCAAATGAAATGACCCAATTGTTCCCATCTGTAATGAATACGATTTTATTCTAACAGGACTATCTAGTTGATGTGTTGAGTCTGCAAAAATGTTAATCTTTTTTCTGTCCTTATACAGATGTATTACCGTCTGAAGTGCTGTATTTTCATGAAATGTGGTGTGTTTAATCCTTGCATTTTAAGGGAATTAGATTTTTTTTAATACCTTTTTTTTTCTTTGGCTGCGCAACGAGGCTTGCGGGATCTTAGTTCCCTGACCAGGAATTGAACCCATGTCCCCTGCAATGGAAGTGTGGAGTTCTATCCACTGGACCGCCAGGGAATTCTCGGGAATTAGATTTTTAATGATATTTATTAAATATGTTTGAATATAGCATTGACACTTTTTTTGAGGGTGGGATCTTTCTCTTAGAATTCTTTGTTCTGTGCTAGTTTCTGTCTCTTTAGCATTTATAAATAAGGAGCAGATCTGTTTTCTTAAATAGGCTTCCCTCTGAGAAGTATTGAAAAATGTGGAAAGAGGAGGTTTTCAACTTGGAGGATTGTTTTGTTTGTTCCTGGTGTTTTGGAATGGACCAGTGTTCACAGTATATTTTGTAATCCACAAATTTTAGGACCTTGGAAAACTGGAAGAAGATTCAGAAAATCACTAGAAGAAATGAGTTTTGGAAATATATTTGCTTTTTTCTTTCTTTCTGGAGAAATGGTAGTCCATGTATGACCTAAGAAAGTTTTCAACAACTTGAAGGATTTTAGTATAACTAAATTGGCCAAGTTTTCTGTATTTACACGAAGAATTTAATAAACTTAATTAAATTGCAGGTCCTTGCCATAAAAATTGTCGGATTAACCCAGTTAACTTCACGAGTGCAAACTTCACGTGTACTAGTTTGCAGGGTCCTGCCGAGTATATAAAATGAAAATCTGATGTGGTCTCTGTCTTCAAGGAAATTTTACTTGCGTGATAGAGGCAAGGCATTCTTGGACTGAGAAATAACAATACAGAACAGCATAGGGTTGCCACAATTCTGTGGATTCTCTCAACTCTGTAGATCATGAAAAATAATTTCATGTCTGCAGATATCTCCGATGCATGGGGAAAATGCAATACAAAATAGTTTTCTAACAAAAATTCAATGATATATCAATATCTACATTTATAATTGAATTTAAAATTATGCTAATTTGAATTTACTCCAGAAACTTTTGTTAATGAGCTGATTTTTGTTGACTGTAATAAATATTTCTATACCACTTGCTCTATATCTGTATTAAGTATTTTGCCACTGATAACTCCTTTAACTGGTCTTAGGAACCCTATGAAATAGGCCTGTAATTATCACCTCTCTTTTAAAGATAAGCAAAACAGAGAGGTTAATTAATTTGCCCAAAGTTAAACAGCTCATGAGTGGTAGAGCTAGGATTTGAATCCTGGCAGTCCAGCTCCACTCTGCCTCTTTATTTTTGGTTTATTCTGTTTTATTCATTATCACCTATTCTCAGTGTTCCTTTATGAATGAAGTAGAAATAGATTTTCATCAGAAAGTAAGTGGAAAATTTGCACATTTTTAAGGTATTACTTTTGCCTTTCCAGGGCATATTTTAAATATTTGTCAGTATGTTGATACCTTGGGTTTATAACTGCTCCCCTCCCCCGCTCCTCTCCAAAAGAAACCAGAAATAAACTATAGAAAACAGCAAGTCCATTTTGTTATATGTCAATATAGTTTTGAGTCCTTATTTCTCTGAATTTGGTTCAAAGGAACCTCAATTTTCCCATCAACTGCTAAAGTTCTATGAGTACCTCTTTTAATCTACTTCCTGAACTAATTGCAGTTTGGAAAGTGGTGATTGGGCTGGGATATCAATCATTCAGGAATCTGGCTCTATCAGTGTGTCAATCATAAAAGAGTAATCAATGTAGGGTTTCCAACTCTGATTCTTTTTGTGCCTTTTGCCAGGCCTTCCCATGTGGATTTTAATGATACAGGATACCATTTATGGAAAGATGGTAATTTTAATGATAAGAAATATCAGAGTAGCATTTTCTTCAGTTGTTTTTAAAATAAGCCTCTTTTAGCCAAGAATTGAAAACGACTGGACCAAGACATGTTTGACCTCTGTCTGTCATTGCGTTTGTCGCCAGGAACCAAATGAAAGAAATCAGCCTGACTGGACGCCTGTTTACTTTTGTAGTCTATTAGTGTCTCTTTGAGGTCCTGACACTGCCCTTGCTATTATTCAAGGTCTTGTTTTACTTGCAGAACTTGGTCTGGACAGCTGTTTTTTTCCCTAATAGTTCTGGACAGATACGTTGATTTGTAGCTTCAGATGAGAGGCACACTTGTCAGTTTGGACAAAAATAGCTTTGTGATTCTTGCTGTGAAATCTCATTTGTGGTTTTCTGACTACTAGAGGGAAATTGCAAACAGACATCGGTAGGATGTCCTTTTCCTAAAAGCTGATGCACTAGAAATGAAATAATTATTAGTCCATAGGTTCAGTTTTTACAGTAACTTAGGCAAGTCCCTTTCCACACACAGGTATTATCAGTATCCTCCTGGTCCCTCCCTCCCCATTATCCTCACTGAGGTTTACAGGAAGGTCCAACTTTCTTTCCACGTGAAATTCTCATTGGATGACAGGCTCTGGAGGCGCTGATGTCTAAATCCTCCCTTGGCTGCATGATGACTCTGGCATTGGACTGTGGGAAAGGTTTATGACAGGCCAGTTATGTGCTAACGTTATCTGTCAGGTGATGGACAGGAAGATAGATTATATTCAGAATTAGTGTGATAAACACCATTGGATCTATCTGAGTTATTTCATCATTATCTGTTGATTTGTTGCATGAACTACTAGATGACTAAAAGATAGGTCATCACAGTTTGGCTGGATTTTCTCAAAGAAGGCAGCTCTGGGTGAGCTTGAGTGCAAGATATATTGATAATAGAGAGGTCGGAGAGATAAGGTTGGGGCAGACAAAAAACCTTAGTGTAAGACCTAGAAGGTACTGTTGGCAATTGTGAATTTCATCTACGTAAGAAAAGATTCTTGTCCTAACATCATCATAATCTTATATTTACTTATAAATTTTGAGTTAAATTTTTTCTCAAGGTAGACGTGTGTGATCTGATGGATCTATTTTTTGTGTCTGATGATAGTGTGCTCTCGTATCTTTGTCACTCATTTCTATTTGCAAAACTTTCTGCCACCTGGTTTTGCTTATGAAGTCTTCAGTATTGGGAACAGATTTGAGGATCTCTTTGTATAATCTAAATTTTCCTCTAGTCCATTTCCTTTACAAAATATACACAGTTTCCTTTAAAAATCTGTGTTCTTTAAAAAATAACTTGTTAACTGAAAACTTGTTCTGAACAGTACTCATTCAGAAATATTGAGGACGGCTTTCTACATCTTTTGAATGTCATTCCTACTCCAAGGTTTTCTCTCTGCTCTGATCTCTTAGTTCCTGTGATGGGGAAATGTAGAGAAGGGAGAAGGCAGGTAGGATGGCGGGTAGGCAAGGAGGGCAATATTGTGAGTGCGAAACTCTTCTAAATGAAATAGTCACTATGGGAACAACTTTATAAAACAACATAATGAATATTTTCTTAAAAGATAAAGTTTTTCACAATCCTTTCACCCTCATAGATCAACTACATTTTGCATGTGTGTTTAATTATAGCCCATGTAGATATAAATAATAATACAGACACTTGCATATGTTGACTTTACAGTTAACATTGTGTCATGTTTCATTTGTCCCATAATTTAAATCCTAGATAACACTGTGTCAAGTAAGGTACCTTATTTTATGAAATTATGCCCCTGTTGTGAGTTATTTAGGTGGTGTCCATTCTTCTTCTGTTACAAATAAGGCACATTAGTTTATTTAGAAAACCTTTGAGCACCCATCAAACTACTGTTGGATGCTTTCCTGGGTATTATATTTTCATGCATGAAGTTAAACATTTGAAAGACCAGTGGTGACGAATTCTGTGGGAATAGCTTTTATGGGAAAAGTAGTTTTTATAAAGCGTTTTATGTTATTTTACCCAACTGCATGACTGTCTTTTCAGAATTTTTCTAGGATGAGCTATAGAAAAAAAAAAAATCCATTTATCCACTGGTAGGATCCCAGCACTCTAAATATTCCCATCCTTTTCGGCTTTGCACGTAATTACAAACCTATTGTAGCATATTAATTTTTTTCTTATTTTTCACCTTAGGATCCTTGAAAATAGTTGAGGAGTATTAGGTTTTAGAAGGATACAAGGATTCAGGTTTGCTCTAAGTGAGACCCATGTGGCCTTCGCCAACTGTACCGCCCAGGATGAACTGATGTTAGGTTGACCAGTGAATGTCATGGGCAGAAGCTCACACGTTAGGGCACATAGGCACCAGTGCATGCAGCACTAGTGCACAAAAATCATTGCGTCTTTGCAATGATTTTTGTCTTGCTGTATTGCAGTATGTGTGAAGTAGCTAATGGTTTCAAAGTTTTCGCTGGTAACCATTGAGCCAGTGACGAAAACAGGTGCCATCGTTATGGAGTTTGCTGACTCCACTGTTTGCTTACAATAGTGACAATTTTGAATGTCCAAGACTATGGTAACATGAGGAGCTGTGCGATTTCCTTCTGTATGGGTGTTTGTGTGTTTTGTTCAATTGAAGCACACTCTATTCTATTACATAAAATAAGACGTGTTGAGATGCATGCGTAATGTGATTTCTTTTGAAAAATGTTTGAATAATACAGTGGTTGGACTAGAAGTGCTGAGTTGTACTTTTTGAGAGGCTACACACACACACAGACACACACACAACATTTTGTTGGACGTGATTTTGGAAATGCCATCATCTTAGATTTGTATATGACCAGTGATCAAGTCTTTACAGTTACATACACTATATGTATATATGTTTACATATAGTAAAGCTTTGTTCTAATGCTCTAATTTTGCTACTTATATATTTTTTCCTTTGGGAAATATGAGTCCAAGTGAATTAAAAATGCCGGAGGGGGGAGTGTGATACACCTGAAATGTCCTTGGAGTTTTAGAAAGATTCTACTTCTCTTTTTCTTAATTTATAATAGTTTTTATTAGAAATATAATAGTAATATATAGAAAAAACTTGTAGGAAAATATAAAGAAATAAAGAAATGTAAGAAAATAAAAATTACTTGTAATCCTGCTACCCTAGAGCTAAGCTGCTGTTAATATATTTTATTTTTTTCTATATATTTATGTGTATATTCTTCTTTCCTTTTATGTTTAAAAATAAGTTTGGAATCATTCATATCATGCATGGCCTGTTTTTCTTTGCTTTTTATATCATTAGCATTTCTGTGCCAATAAACTCTTCGTAAAAATGATTTTATAATACCATGACTGCCCCATATTCCAGCTATAGTATGTTTTCCTTCTGAAATGTTGGGGATTCTCTATTGCATGTCACAGAGTCTTAGGTACCATTTTTCCCTGTGTGCCCATCCTTGAATTAAAACAGCTCATCTTTTACCAATATTCTCTTTGTTCTCAAGTGCTCCTAAAACCACCCCTCAGATCTGAAGGTCAAATTGACATGTGTAGGCCTGGCTGGTGTCTGGTGTCCAGCATGAATGGCTGTAGCGGAGGGTGTGGGAGTTGGTGGGTGTTGACCTTGGGTGGGTCAGCATTTTCCCGTGCTGCTCTGGTGAAGGTCTTCTCCCTGGTTTTTTTCCTGTCTCCACCATACTGTGTCCTAAGGCACATCAACTCCCTCAGTCTCAGTTCCCCCTGACAGTTGGCATTCCTAGGAGCGATGGTCTTGTGAGACTCTGTGCGGAGAGGTTCTGATGCCTGCCTGGGGCTGTCAGATGGAGGAAGCTTCTCCCACCATCTCCAAAAGCAGGCTCTGGGGTCAGCAGTCCAGCCTGAGTGAGGCAGGACTAGGACCACCTGGGCCAAAGTTTGGGATAATTCCTCAGAGACTGAAAACTACGTAATTGATTTTCTGGTGCTGTTATTGTTGCAGCCTTCATGTGTTGTCATGGATATTTCTGTTGGAAAATGGTGGGAGAGCAAATGGAGTTGATTGAGTTGGTTTTCATCACACAGAGAAATCTACATGCTACTGAGGGAGTGGGTCTCATGCAGTGCCATGTTCGAGTTCAGCCTTGGCCTTGGATACTGCTGAGGTTATCGAATGGCATTCCTGGATGCATTTGTGCAGTTCTTCCCTGTGGAAATAGGGCATAGAAACTTTAAACTTTATCTGGTCCAGAGATCACTGAGTTCTAGGCTCACCATGGCCCATCTCAAGTGCAGTGTGATCCCATGGCACGGACTCAGAGAGCTGGGGCCATGCTGGCCCTCGTATTTGACTGTATGTGTACAGCTAATTAGTTTACTCTGCAGTGATGCTAGAGAGGCTAGGAATTGGTTGTGCTCTTTGAGTCAGCCTGTTTAGCCTGATAATTTTGCATTTGTACCGTGAGTAACCCTCTGACATTTTTTCAGAGTTAATTTTCAGATGAGGAAACCTTTAGCTTAGACTTGCTAGAGTTTTCATAGCTAGTAAGTGGTACAGCTGGGATGAAAATCTGGTTTTCTCTGTACCAAGTCTAGGACTTTTTCTACCATTGTATCAGTTCTTAAGCCAAACTAACGAATCATTTATTTTCCAGGAGGCAATTTTATTGCAGTGGATTTATTTTTTGGTTTATTTATCCATGTGACAGGGCTCTGAACCATGATTTCCCCACTTTTAAGAAATATCAACAATGCCATGCTTGATTTACCTGAATGCCAAAGTGCTTTCAGTGTGTACTGAATAATTGCGGTGTGTGTTTAAGTATTATTCTTAGTGACTCACCCCACTTAATTTCACTCCAACTAGCATGATTTATTACTCCTGAGGATGGTTGATAAGTAGGGTATCCATCTGAGGAAAGTGTCACCTTTTATGTGGGACATACTTAAGAGAAAATTGATGATGGAAACAAATGAAGTTAATTAGTTGAGGGAAATTAAATAGATAAATAAGATATTTGAAGTCAGATTTGCACAGAGCAACAAAGATACTTGGCAGTTTTATGACAGTGCCATCTTAAATCTGTTTGGTAGATGACTAAGCATTAAAAAAATTGCAGACATCTGTCCTGTTTTTGACTTTCTTGCAATGTTTTTTGTTTGGTTGTTTACAAAGGATGTTCTTTGGGGAAAAGTTCAGGAAATACTAAACACAATGCAGAAAAAAGTTAAGTTCACCTTTAATCCTATAATCTGGAGATGAGTACCCCCATACTTCTTTTCTTATACTATAGATTTATTAAATTCTTTTTTAATACTATAGATTTATAAAAAAGCAAGCTTTCAACCTGGATGTAACAGGTTCGTCACCTTCCTAAGGGGAGCGGGTGGGAGGTGTTGGGAGATGGCCAGGCTACCAAGGCTTGGGGCTGGAAAGAGGAAACAAAAAGTGAGTCCTAAAATCTTTTAGTACTTTTGCTGTGGGCCAAACAGAGCTGCCTTTGGTGTTTTTAATGTCCCCTTAAGTTCCATTCTGCCGATAAATATGATCTGTCAATGAACTTAAAAAATTATTAATGAACATCTAAGAGGTCCCGATTTTTCAACATAATGAAAATACTGTAGGGAAAATCCTTTTACATGCACCTTCGTGAACATAATAAATTCTTTTCTTAAGAAACATTCCTAGAAACAGCATTGCTGGATCAAAGACACGCATCGTTTTTTTTTTTTGTTTGTTTGTTTTTTTGCGGTACGTGGGCCTCTCACTGCTGTGGCCTCTCCCGTTGCAGAGAACAGGCTCCGGACACGCAGGCCCAGTGGCCATGGCTCACAGGCCCAGCCGCTCCGTGGCATGTGGGATCTTCCCGGACCGGGACACGAACTTGTGTCTCCTGCATCGGCAGGCGGACTCTCAACCACTGCGCCACTAGGGAAGCCCCAGACATGCATATTTTAAAGTCTTTTGAAACATGTGTACCAAGGAGTTTGACATTAGAAATTTTACAAGGATTTGCAGTTCTTGAGCAGGAGAAAAAAAATGGTCCAAGAAGCATGTTCCACACATCAGATGCAGTCAACTCAGAGAAGGTGAGGGTATATATGGTTTAAGTTCATTCTGTTCTATAAGCAAGACTGGCATCTTAGTTCTGGCACTCGTTATACTTTCATTGGGCCTGGGAATTGAGCCAGCAATCCCAGGGTAAAGCAACCTTGAAAAGAATTTTTTTTTCTTCCCAGAATCATTTGAAAAACTTTCCAGGAGGAAAATCTGTAGCACCGGCAAGATTTGAGTGAAATACTTTCTCCTTGTAAAGCACAGTGCCTCTGGTTCATCAACCTTCAGTGTCTGAGATCTGATTGGTTTCCTAGGCACCTATAACTCAGTGCTTAAAAAAGAACATCACTCTTAAAGTATGACATACTGACTAACTAAAAGTAAACTAACGTCTCTAGTATGTTACCATCTTGCCAGCTCTTCCCCCCGGCACTTTCTTTAACCTCATTTTAGGTCCTAGTGTTTGTAAGTCATTATTTAATACTATACTTATAAACACTTTACTATTTTTCAGTTGCCCTCTCTGAGCGTATTTAACATTTTCAGTTTTAAAATATCCTCCAGGTTTTTTTTCATTTATCTTGTAAAAATTTAACTAGAAGTCAAGATTAGATGAATAGATAGCGTTTCCCACTGACATTCTTTTTCCTTTAGGATTTCCATATTGTTGCCTTTTAAAATCCTTTTCATGTGAAAATCAAAGGCTGATAGAGAAAATATACGAGATTTTAAATCTAGAAAATGAAATAGCCAGGGCTCATCTCACCTCCAAACCCACAATCATTTTTGAGAATTCATAAGCCTACAAGTCAGAAGCATATTTTGTATGGAAAACCAGTGTATGTTTTAGAATATTGCAGAAGGCTGTATTTGTGAGTTCTAAGCCCCTTAAATATTGATAAATATGGATTAGCACTGGTATGACTCTCTAGGTAGTTGTCTCTGGTTTTCAGGGGCATACAATTATCATTTATCAGTCTTCTTTTCTAAAACAAATTAAGATGCTGTAAATGAAGATTCCTGTTCACTGGTACTCCTGAACTCATATGGAGTAGTTTCTATGTATTTATGTCGCCATGTTTCCCTCCTGTATTGGCGGGTTCTGCATCTGCAGATTCAACCAACTCAGGGTGGATCCGTGGTTGTTTGGATCTGCGGATGCAGAACCTGCGGATGCAGAACCTGCGGATACGGCATGTGGGCTGTAAGGGACTTGAGCATCTGCAGAGTTTGGTACCTGGGAGGGGGAGGGTTCTGGAACCAATCTCTCTGTGATACCAAGGGCCGACTGTATTTTAAGTGGGCGTTTTTGATCTCTAGTAATCACTGTAAACATACTAAAATACTTTTTATTATATTCATACACAAATGAAGAGGGTGTTTTCCCTCTAGGTTTTGAAGACCAGAAGATACGGGTTTCCTAGTTTTGGAACCCTGGGAAATTACTATATCCTCATCTTTAAAATGGGGGTTATACACTGCCTGCCGATGCAGGGGACACGGGTTCGTGCCCCGGTCCGGGAAGATCCCACGTGCCGCGGAGCGGCTGGGCCCGTGAGCCATGGCCGCTGAGCCTGTGTGTCCGGAGCCTGTGCTCCGCAACGGGAGAGGCCACAACAGTGAGAGGCCCGCATACCGCAAAAAAAAATAAATAAATAAAAAATAAAATGGGGGTTATACAGGATATATATGAAAACTATTCAGCTCAGTTCTTGGGATACTGCAGGTGCATTCCATGATAATTAAAGAGCTTCTCTATTACTTCATAACAACAAATAGTTTGAGGGGTTAATACTGTTTACTTACAGTCTCATGTTGCCAGAGTTTCATATTTTAATGGAGTAACATTTTTTATTTTTTAAAATTGAGGTATAGTTAATTTACATCGTGTTAGTTTCAAGTGTACAGCAAAGTACACATTCAGGTACACATATATATTCTTTTTCACATACTTTTCCATTATAGGTTATTATAAGATATTGAGTATAGTTCCCTGTGCTATGCAGTAGGTCCTTGTTGTTTACCGATTTTATATACAGTAGCATGTATATGTTAACCCCAACCTCCTAATTTATCCCCTCCCCACTGTGCCCCCCTCCACTATCTCCTTTGGTAACCATAAGTTTGTTTTCTATGTCTGTGGGTCTATTTCTGTTTTGTAAATAAGTTCATTTGTATCATTTTAAAATATTCCACATATAAGTGATATCATATGATATTTGTCTTTGACTTACTTCACTTAGTATGATAATCTGTAACTGAGCTAAGTAGTTTACATATACATCCTGTATAAGTCCCATTTTAAAGATTTGGATATAGCAATTTTCCAGGGTTACAAAACTAGGAAACCCATATCTGCTGGTCTTCAAAACCTAGTCTGTTTTCCATGTTGCTGCAAATGGCATTACTTCATTCTTTGTTTATGGCTAATATTCCACTGTATATATACACCACATCTTCTTTATCCATTCATCTGTCAGTGGACATTTAAGTTACTTCCATGTCTTGGCTATTATAAATAGTGCTGCTATGAATATTGGGGTGTATGTTTCTTTTTGAGTTAAAGTTTTGTCTGGATATATGCCCAGGAGTTGGATTGCAGGATCATATGGGAATTCTATTTTTAGTTTTTTAGGGAATCTCCAAATATGTTCCATTATATTCTAGTAATTATATTATTAAGATTGTGTTAGGTCACAAAATTTAAGGAATTAAAAATATGGAACTGTCAAAATGTTATCTCATGCCATAATAAGCCAATATTTCAAGTTTAGAAAGTATAAATTAAAAATATTTAAGGAAAGAACATGTTATATCATTCTCAGTGTAAGTCCTATAACAACATATGGGATGAAAAATATTAGTCCAGTAAGATCATGTATATATGAGGACCTCTTGCTTTCAACTTAAATTCACTTGTGCTTTTTGAAGACTTTCCTGGTTCATAGATGAAATTCAGGTTCCGTATAACATCTGAATCACTATGAATTTAGTCTTTTCCACCTATATTCCTGTTTCAATAGGTATTGATACATAATAATGCAACACTTAGCCTTGAATATTGGGCTTTAAAGCAAAAATTTCTTTGCTTTTTTCAAAAAGTCAATAAAATGATAAAATATGTTGGGGACCTACGACACAACCTAGAAAAATGAGGATTCTAAGCCTTATGTTGGGGTTAAATTGATTGTAGGTTTTAAAAGCTGTAATATATTCAATACATTATTTAAATATTGCAATTTGAAGCATTTACTATAAGGCCTGGTGTAGCCCATGCTCATTGAACGGTAGCACAATGCCTTGTGCACAGTGGGTATTTAATTAGTGTTTGTCCAAGTGGAAGACTGCGCCCCACACCTCTCCTGCCCCTCCAGGGTACCTGAAATTCTAACTACTAAACAGTGTAGTATTTAGTCTCTAATAAGAAGTACGGTTCTTACACAATGGGTGCAGGGCTGGTGGGATAAAGCCTTTTGGACCTCTGCCCAAGGAGGCTGCCCACTCTGGGGGAGGCTTCCCCAGTGGGCACCGTGACTGGCGGGTCACTGAGCATCCTGGGTGGAGAAGTGACCTTCAAAAGGGAAGTGATATTGCCTCATCTTCAGTCACAGCTCTGACATGTCTTATTTACTTGATTTTCCTTTCAAAGAAATCTTTTGTGATCTTTTGCTCTCATTCTCTGCTCTGTGTGTTGCTAGTTCCTGGTGACATAATCTTGATAATAAAACCTTCTTGATGCAAACTATAATATATAGGATGGATAAATAACAAGGTCCTACTGTATAGCACAGGAAACTATGTTCAATATCCTGTGACATACTATAATGGGAAAGAATATAAAAAAGAATGTGGGCTTCCCTAGTGGTGCAGCGGTTGAGAGTCCGCCTGCCGATGCAGGGGACACGGGTTCGTGCCCCGGTCTGGGAAGATCCCACATGCCGCGGAGCGGCTGGGCCCATGAGCCATGGCCGCTGAGCCTGCGTGTCTGGAACCTGTGCTCCGCGGCGGGAGAGGCCACAGCAGTGAGAGGCCCGCGTACCGCAAAAAAAAAAAAAAGAATGTGTATATATGTATAACTGAATCACTTTGCTCTGAAGCACAAATTAACACAACATTGTAAATCACCTATACTTCAGTAAAAACAAAAACCCAAAAAAGACCTTTTCCTTCTTGGCGACTCAGGCTTCAGGTGACTTGTTGAGCTACTTGTCTTCTTGATGTTAGAGTCTAAAAGATATATTTTTTGAGACAGTGGATGGAAAGTGAGATGTACCTAAAGTGACCATGGGAATATTTGGGAAGGTTTAGTTTGGGATACCAACTAGCTGTTACCAAGGGCTTCAGGCAGTGGTTAAAAGAAGAGGCTTTGGTGACAGTTGGCCTGGCTTTGAATGCTGGCTGCACACTACATACTAACCACGCAACCCTGGGCTTCTTACTTCTCTGTGCCTCTGTCTTCTCCTCTGTCAAATGGGGATAATAATAGCACCTAGTTGACAGGATTGCAAAGTACTTAAGCAATGTCTAGTGCATAGTAAAAAACTAGCTCAGGAAATGTTAGTTGTGGTGATGCAAATTCCAAGGTACAGGCACAGGAGGATGGAATTGGGAACTGTGATTATATGGGAACAGTGACTGCTGACTCCTGTTCCCCTGTGCCCACCAGAGGGGACCTCTCTTTTCTCCGAGGCACCTTGAGTACCCACTGAGAGAGAGCAGGGATCTGTACCTCGAGATTGTGGTCTGCATACAGAGGCTTTGCTCTGTTGGTTGGGCTCAGAGAGCTTATTACTGTGGCATTCAGAATGTGAAATAATAGTTAATGGGGACAAGGGAATTTATGGCAAAATTTAAAATCACTTAGTGACTAATAACTTAGTGCTCTATGAAATCTGTATCTTGATATGCAGGGTGGCTGTGCTATTAACATTTCTGAGCTATTTAGAAGCTGGTTGGATGCTTTTTGTTACACATTCATTTTTCATTTTGCTCTTCCATTGAGGAAACATCAGTAGGATTTAATAATTGCCTGTCATCTCTGGAAAGATAAGTAAGATAATAGATTATTAAGGGTTATTTTTCATTTTGATGGTGGATAAACATTAAGAGGAATCCTTGCTGAATGAAAACTGTGATTTATTGATTATGATTACAGGATTAATATGAAACCACTCAAATGTTTCTCTGCTCATAGATTCTTTTCCAGTGCTACTGTAGATACGATTCAGAAGGACTATTAGCTATGAGTATTTGTTAAGTATTGAATACCTGCTGTCTCACAGGAGCTTCTCCGAGTAGGTGATTTGTAATTGAGGAAATGCAGGCTAGGGGAGGTTGAACAACTACCCAAGGTGTTACAGGTTTCACCTCCTAAGCACGTTGTCTTTCTCCCGTACTTTGCAAATCAAGGCTTTTGATACAACTGATTGCTTCTTAAGAAAAAATTATTTTTCAGCTTTAGTAAAATCCAACTTTCTTCAGGAGGCAGTTCACTATGGTGAATTCGGCATTTGAGTCCTAGGGTCAAAGGCTGGGTTATGGGGAAGAAATTACATAATGTATACGAAGTATCTAGAAGGGACCTGTCACACAGCCAGTGCTTTCTTTTCACGTGCCCTCTGGCTTTGGGTGGGGTGCCCACCGTCCAGTGAAATGCAGCAATCAAGAGAACAAGCCAGGGGACTTCCCCGGCAGTCCAGTGGTTAAGATTTTGCCTTCCAGTGCAGGGGGCACGGGATTGATCCCTGGTTGGGGAACTAGGGTCACGTGTGCCATGGGGTGTGGCCAAAAAAAAAAAAAAAAAAAGAACAAGCCAGGGCATCAGATACATCTGAGTCTCACTCTCTCACTTTGGGCAGGAGACCACTTGGGGTGCTTTTGGCTGCAAATAAGAGACTCTTATTTTCAAATGCCTTATACCAAAGGGAATTGCTCAGTGAAGTCTAGAGGTCGAGCCCATTGAGAGGTGGCTGATGCAGGCGATCCATCCCTCTTTGTTACACTTGATGTTTGTCTGTTAACTCACAGCAAGTTGGCCAGGGGACTACCGCGCATCACATCTGGTCGTGACAATGACTAGAGGAAGAAAAAAGACCACTTCTTATTATGGTCCTTGCCTACTAGAGAGGAACGTTTTCCCAGAATCCTTTTCCCCAAGAGACTTCTCTCAGGTCTCATTAACCAGAGAATGGTCAAATGCCCATTCCTGAAATAATTACTAACAAAGTGAGAATAACCTCTGCAGCTCAGAGTGGGGTGGCCCCTTGAGGTACATGAATACCTGCACAAAACTGAGATCCTGTAGAGAGTCAGAAGGAGGGGAGGGATGTTAACTCTTCTCTCTCAGCCTTTATTTCCTCACGTATAAATGGGGGAGCACAACACTTAGCTCACATGACTGTCAAATGAGACAGGCACCAAAGACCAGCATCAGAACAAGGGCTCACCGTGAATTTGAAGGAGCATGAGACCAGGGCCACAAGTTCCGGCTTCTACTCGTGCTTAGTTACTTAAAGCTGTGCAATTTTAAACAATCTCGGAATCTCCTTTTTCCACTTGCTCAACAGCTATCTTTTGAGACCTGCCATGTGGCAGGCGTTGTTCTGAGCAACAGATACAGGACATACCTTCCCCATATGTATGTCTGTGCTAATAACTATGATTATAATGTTGCATAGCATGTATGATTGATTAGGTACTCACTGTTGAACACCTATTGTGTCCCACACTGTAGTGTTCACTCTATGCCATTATCTTGGATGCTCACAATAGCTTCTTTGAGCAGGTATTTTGTAGTTGAGGAAATACATATAGGAATGTCAGGTGAATATTATCAAGAAGTAGTGGTTGGGGAAACCACCTCGGAGAACAAAACTATCCTCAGCGTTTGGAAGGAGTCCAGCAAGGCAAAGTCTGCTTGTCTCTTTCATTCATTAACATTGGAGATATGCCTCCTGGCCTTGGAAGTTGCTAGCTAAAGTATCTTACACATTTATATTCTTTAAATCCATTACTTTTCTGGAAGAATGTTCATTTATTATTATTTTGATTAGTAAAAGACTTGAATGAAAGTATTGCTTTGATGAAACACCAAAACAGGAGCTCACTTCTGCTTATTTAGGACATTAAATTTAGTTGATGAAATGTGCAAGAGGAAGTGTGACTTTTCTGAATAAAACGGTCAGTAGTAGAAGTAATTTGATTAACTCTGTTTTGGTCACAACCATGACCTTTTTGTGTTTTTTTTTGGTATATAGCTGTTTTTATTTAGAACTTATTTAATTTCTCTCATTATTATAATTTTTAGCATATAGATCTTGTATTTATTTTATTAAATTTTCCTTAATGATTTCATATGATTGATATTTTTAAAGGCATTTTATTTTATTTTATTTATTTATTTTTTTTTAAAGGCATTTTATTTTAAATATAGGAGTGTGTACATGTCAGTACTTTATAGGTCTTACAATGATAGGGAAAGATGTGATTTATTTCTTAAAAAATTTGTAATTTAATTTTTATTTTTGAGGTAATTGTAGATTCATATGTAATGTTAAGAAATGATAGAGCTCTTCTGTACTGGAAAGATGTGATTGAAAAAGAGAAGGGCATGGAAATCCTGGGAAATTTCAGGCCATCTCAGACATTTTGCTGATAACACCTGTAGTGACTTAGACACGTATACTATCAATTGTTTTAAAAGAAAAATCTTTTAGTGTTTTAGTACTTACATATTCTCAAGTAGAATTAGTAGCTGGTTTCTTACCTATTTCTTGATTTAAATGCATATAGAGCAACTGTGTGATTTAACAAGGAAGGAGATGCTTTTATGTCTTTTTCAAGTGGCTCATTGAAGTGACCTTTTCCGGGTGGTGGTCAATGTCAGCACAGACATGGGTAATCTTTTCCATGTCAGCAGGTCAGTGCCAGCCCTTTCAGCCTGGACCCCGGGGGAATGATGTGTTCCATTTTGTAAATGACATCACAATCTTTCAACTGAACAATTAGTCACCCTGCTCGTGTTTTGTCTTACTATGTTTTGTTTTTTGTTAAGACAAATATTTGAAATGTAAGCAACAGCTTGTTCCAGGGCAGACGGTGTGAGAGGTTTGGGAGTGACCGTTGGCAGCGACTATGGAAAGGAGAGGCTAGTGACTACAGGAGGACCTGTGTGCCTGTTTTATCCTGGGACTGATGCATTAGTGTAACATTTTGTATCACCTTTCGGAATGTATCAAAATGGAAGTTTAGGGCCAGTCGATATGTTGGTTCAAGAATAAGCCAGAGAGAATCTCTGAATGTTACAGCTCTTCAAAGATACTCAAACCTCTCAATTTTGTTCACCCGGAGTCCTGTCTTTTGCTGTGTCTGTCGTCTTTTTCCTCACATTTTTGGTAGTACTCTAGAAAGAAATGTCTTTCTTCTTCCTTGAGGTTTTCAGTCTGCATTTAAGGTCTTGATGGTGCCTGTGAGGTAGGTAGAGATGCACTCTGCTTTTAGCCTTGGGGAGATTTTCCCTAATAGCCCAGTAGTAATAGCATTTTCCAACCGCAACCTTATGTTTCTTCCTCAAATTATTGTTTTCTGGATAAATATGAGGCAGGCTTGTCCTGCGTTACTCAGGGTCAGCATTTTACTTAAGATCTTCTTCCTTTTTAACATATACAAGTCGGTTTAAAATGATGCAAGTTTGGTGAGAACTAAGAAATCTATAGCCTGTAGTTGAATAATAGAAAAAAAGTTAAGACAATGAAAAGATCTACAGCATCCAGCGTTTTACTTAATTCCCTGTTTATAGCACCTATTTCTCTAGGTTAGAAGATGAGAATTCTAGAACCTGTGGCACCTGCCTTGTCCCACCAAGACAGAGTGGACTTACTTTTCCAGCAGTAACTTAAGGTACTCTGTGCTTTTCTAAAAACGAGGCATCTCTGTGCTGCCGGTCTGCAAGCTTCCATCTGAGCTGTGGTCCTGCATGCTTGCTGTCAGAGCAAGTTGACCCCTTAAGAAAAGACGCGTCCTCAAGAGTAGTGCTGGTGATTCATCTGAGCCTGTTAACAGGACTCTGTATGTCTCTGTGATAGGCAAAGAGGCATGTGCGTTCCTGAACAATGCTAAGTTAAGGCATAAAGTCGATTTTGGTTCCTTTAATAAGAGGAAAGTTCTCTGATAACCTAACTTTATTCCCAGAGTGGGTATTTTAGCTGTAGGCATATTTGGTCAGTTAATATGTACTCTGGTGAGTCAAATAACAGAACTTCCTTTTCTCCTCCTATTTTTTTAAGGTATGTAATACAGGGAGAGAAGTAACTCATCCTGGGTCATAGAAACCCTGAGCAAAGGATGCATAACTTTTCTTCTGTCATCCAGAAAAATATTTGTCCACACCACAGGTTTGCCCTGATCAGTCTGTCATCACACAGATTCACGCACATCACATATTTGGGGAGCAGCTGAAGAGCAATTATTGACATGAAAAACAAGAGCCGAAACAAAAGAAAACAAAAACAGAAACACAAAGAATTTTTGTGTGTGTGTGCCACATGGTGTACCCTTATATTTCCTCTTGTGTTGTAAGGCAAAACTGTCTTGTCAGGTGATATCACCCATAGTGGACCAATTTGATTCATTTTCCTACAACTTTTCCATTATAGGTCATTTTTCTTGGAGTCCTACTATAGACGTGAACTTATAAAATGTAATCTAACCTATCATGGACGAGTATTTCTTTTCAAGTCTTATCTTGTGATGCAAAATAGTAAAACGGTAAGAAAAAGAAATAAGAAAAATGGTAACATTAGTAATAGCTAACATTTACTTAGCTTATTATATCTAGGCATTGTTCTATATGTTTACATATATTAATAATCGTAAGTTACTATTATTATCGCCATTTGACAGGTGAGGAAACAGAGGCCCAGAGAAATTAAGAAATTTGCCCCCAGTTTTATAGTTGGCAGAGAGGGGTTCAGATATTGCATTCCAGCTGTAGATATTTATCCATTAACCACTATGCTGTGTTTCCAGAGGTCCTGATTATTTTAGAACATTTGTTTGTTCTCTGTTGCGTCATCAGTGAGAGTTTTGCTTTTGTTTGCATCTTCTCAGGTGGTCTTGGTGTTTTGGTCTTTGAGTAGACCCAGTCAACAGCATCTCGTTTCTTGCCTAGGTTCTGAAGAATGTGGGAAATATCAATACAAGAGTAAAGCAGATGAAAGATTAGAACATCACGTTTATTACTGATGGGGGACCTATCCTTGTGTGAAGCATGTTCCCAAGAGGAAGAAAGGGCAGAGCTGAGCCAGGCGTGCCTACTTTTCCCCAAGTTTCCCAGTCAGCTGGTTCAGGTTGGCTCCTGGGGGTGGCGAGAGTGATGGGGCAGAGGGAGGCCTGGAGTGGGTGGTCAGGGAGAATCCTTCCCGACAGAAGCCAGGAATGGTGAGAAAGGGCTGTTCTTTAAGGTTAGAGACTGAGTTGATCGAGTCTGGAATCTAGCGAAAAGTTAACATTACTGTTAGAATTAGGAAATGGGACAGGTGGCTATGATGTTCAGGAATAGTTTTGTGGTTTGGTGGGAAAATTGCATGTTGGTATAAATATAGTTGGAATCCTGAGTTTGTATTAAATTGCTGCATGTCTCACCTCTCACCGATTTCTAGGATTTAAAAGCGTATCCCTCTGGACCTAGGTCCTGTTGTTTCCTTTCTGTGTCTTTGAAGTGTTTTGTCTTTTCCCTTATGTTTTCAATGGTGTTGCTTACGTATTTTGTTTATTACTGACAGTGTGACCTATTATTGTGCTTTAGAAGGCATTGTTGTCTTAGGGAATGTTATATGATACAAGTAGTTATTCTGTTTATTTAGAAAAACACCTCAGATCTCAAAGCAATTTAGAGACCTCAGCATACAGCCTCTGTATAGGCGTTTTTGACAGAGAACTTAGTAGATTTAGAGAGAACTTGTTCCCTATTGTAATCACCATTTAAGAGTGTTTGAAACAGGGTTGCTACTTTGGGGGGATAGACCAGAAGTGATTATTGGTGAAGTGCATTGTGCTTAAAAGTGACAAGACAGTGTAGGAGGCCAGGTTTTAATTTCTAGAGGTGTCATCTAGAATAGAGTGGGGAGGGCATTTGTGTCGCATAGTGGTTTAATAACAATTACGTGCAAACGGTAAGGACTTGTACTGTCCAAAGCTTCCGTAAAATGTTATCTAAAACATGTTGCCAAATTCTCTTCCTTTTTCATGGTTTTGGAATGCTATTTGGTGTATAGCTTGAATGAGAAGCCTTTGGTGACAAGAAGGCAACAGAAGAAAAATAGTGATAGCTAACGTCTATTTGCAGAACTGTGCCAGCCACTCTAATTCTTGCTTCTTTCAGTTCTGTGAAGTATTCTGCAGGTATGGAATCACAGGCTTTCAGGGGTGAAGTTACTCCCCCAGGGTCACGCAGCTCATTGGTGATAAAAAGCTGTAAACCCAGCTCTGCTGACATGTTATAACATGTGTCCCTGAAAGGGAGAGGTGATGGGTGGTGCTTTATCTACCTGATTTTAATTTGGTTGAGAAAAGAAAGCTGGCAAATCCTTAAATATCCGTATGTTAACTGAAAACTAATCTAATACTAGAAATGTAGTACTTTATGGACTTTTATGCATGTTGGAGGTGGATGGTTTTTCTTTTTAACCCAAAGTGTGTTTATTGGGACGGTTTCCCATTCATCTTGATTCAGGCTGCTTTTAGTGCTGCTTCCATCTGAAGGAGCATCCTCCGTAAGCCTTGCTTTTCCTCCGGTAGGCTGGCAGAGCAGCCAACACCCAAAACCACTGTTTGTGCATGGCTAAAGACGGTGGTGATCTTAGAGCATCCTGGGCATTTCACATCCATGCGATAGGAATTGGGGCTCTGCACCAGGCACTTTTTGTGTTTCCTCTTCTCTTCTGGAGAGGGATGAAGGAGATCCTTTGCGAGAGGCATGTTCTCCTGGGGAGGTCATCACTGCCGGAAGGGGACGTGGATGGTTTGATGTTAGTGCTTTTGTTCCTTTTGAATTTCACTGTGTTTGCTGTAGTAAGATTTGTCTTTTAATACTTCCTGAATGATGGACTTCGGTTGAAGGCCTCTGTTCAAGGGCTCAATGGGCAGAGGCATCCTAGATCTCTGTCGGGGAGTTGAAGTAGCTCCTATCCTGGTGGTCCAGCCGACTGGGTGGAAAGAGGCTGGGTCGGGGCACGGAGGCGGCATTTAATGTTAGTGCAGAATTCTTAGGATTCATTTGCTGAGCGGCTCTTACTCTGTCTTGATCCACAAAACACAGTGAAATAAAAACCAGAGGGCTTTGGACTGAAGCTTTTTTTTTCTCCTCTCTCTGTATATTGGTTTGGCCAAAAAGTTCGTTTGGGTTTTTCCATAAGATGTTACAAAAAACCCGAACGAACTTTATGGCCAAACCAATCTTTTTACTGAAATATTGTTGATTTACAGTGTTGTGTTCATTTTAGATCTACAGCACAGTGATTCAGTTATATATTCTTTTTCAGATTCTTTTCCTTTTTTAGGTTCTTATAAAATATTGAGTAGAGTATGTAGGTCCTTGTTGGTTATCTATTTTATAGATAGTAGTGTGTATCTGTTAATCCCAAACCCCTAATTTATTCCTCCCCCTCCCCCGCTTTCCCCTTTGGTAACCATAAATTCGTTTTCTATGTCTGTGGATCTATTTCTGTCTTGCAAATAAGTTCATTTGTATCTTTTTTTAAAAGATTCCACATGTGAGTGATAACATATGATATTTGTCTTTCTCTGTCTGGCTTTGTTCACTTAGTATGATAATCTCTAGGTCCCCCCATGTTGCTGCAAATTGTATTGTTTCATTCTTTTTTATGGCTGAAGCTTCTCACATAAACTGAAGTGCCTCAGTGAACCTCCATGGGCTTCAAATCTAATCACCATCCCTGCATCCCACACACTGGGCTGGCGATGAACTTGCTGGGTGTCACAGAGCATTTTCCCCAGCACCATCCTGTTTGCTCATGTATAAGAATTGTAGCCTGGCAAAATACCCTTACCTTTTTTTAGAGCTCTGCCCTCTGCCTGTACAATGCAATCTAGATGCTTTCTTTAGTGTCATAATATATGTTGTTAATTTTAAAGGTAAATAAAATGTTGAAATACTACGTTGCTCTAAGAAAAATAACTGAAACTAATCATGAAACGAGACTATCTTATTTATGCTGGTTGACAAACTGAACTGGAAAACATCAAACTTAAATTGTGGCTAGCATAACCTTAGTGATGGGTTCAAAACCTTTTAAAATAAATATTTCCAATATTATCCCTAATACAACCTGATTTATTTAAGAGGGAGTGGTGAATTTAATCTCTCCTCTACATATCACAATTATAGTAGTTTTAGACTTGTTATCCAATCAGGTAATGGCAAATAGCTTTAAAAAAAATACAGTAAACACCAAGGGGGGAAAGCGGGGGTTGGGAAGGGTGGTGGTGGGATGAATTGGGAGATTGGGATTAACATATATACATTAATATGTATAAAATAGCTAACTAATAAGAACCTGCTGTATAAAAAATAAACTAAAAATCGAATTAAAAAAAGAAAAATACAGTAAAAGCAACACCCAGCAATCACTTGAAGTGAATAAGTAAGCCTCTTAAAATTATACCTTTTTTTTCCAAATGGAGATACTTTCAAGGACTTGTCTTTGAAAGTAGAGACATACTCAGTTTTTTAAAAAAACAAGCTTATCTCTTTACCAAATGTAGATTTAGTCCTACCCATGATAGTTGGCTGAATAGAAGTCAGTTGCATACTGGGATGTTTTTATTTTTTAAATGATACCCTAAAAATTTGCTTATAATTTGGAGCATACTTGCTTTTCATTGTATACAAGTTAAATCTCTGGTAATTTTAAGATGAACGTGATTTTAGTGTGATGATTGGGGATTATGAGATTTGTTTATGTAGCTGATTGAATTGTTTTCCCTCTAAGCAGCTTTATACAAAAAAAAATCAAAGAGCTGTATATTTCGCTCATTTAAAAAATCTGCATTTCCCTGTTTATTTTTTAAGCCAGTTAAATGCCTTTCTGAACAAGAGTGGATAAAGCAAGTGAATAAGTGCTTTTCAAAACTTCCTGAATACATATAATTCGTATTGATGAGATGTATGTGAATCCATGATGGAGAGCCCATCATTAGCTTTAGGGGGTGGACGTGGCTAATTAATTAATATCATACCTTTTTGTTTTACCCACATAAATTCCCCCTGAGGCCAGAAGTTTGTTAATCTCTACAGAATGCGGTATATGGCGATAAATACAGAAAGTGCATTTTCATGTTACCCAATGAAGGGGGATTTATGTGGCATTAGAAGCATCCACAGCCAGGCAGTATGGCCCTGAATGTCCTGTATGAGGCTTGTGTCCATAGCATCGTAGTCATTGCCTAAGTAAGTAGTTATGTGTTGTCAAGCCTTTCTTGCTCCCCACGCCCTCCTACCAGTCTTGTTTCACTTGGCTTTTTCAAAGGAGACACCATGAATACCTATTTCCTTTGCCATGAGTCAGGGTGGTGGTGGACCAATCTCTTAGCATCTCTGGGACTCCTTTGGTCTAATGCTATGAGGTGATAGGAAACCTGTTAACTCCAGGAGGTGCGAAACAAGGGGAGGTCTTTTCACTGCTGACCAAGTGTTCTGTAGCTTGTTTCTAACTAATTAATTTTAGGTAGCAACTTCTGTATTCCATATGATGTCTTAGTCCGTTTGGGCTGCCATAATGAAATAGCACACATTGGGTAGCTTATAAGCACAGAAATTTATTTCTCACAGTTCTGGAGACTGGAAGTCTGAGATCAGGGTGCCGGCATAGTTGGGTGAGGGCCCTCTTCTGGGTCACAGCTTCTCATTGTGTCCTTATATGGCAGGAGGGGCTGGCTCTGAGTTCCATGGGATCTTTTTTGATACGGGTGCTAATTCCATTCATGAGGGCTCCACCCTCATGACCTAATCACCTCCCAAAGCCCCCACCTCCTAACACCATCACATTGGGCATTAGGGTTCTAACATGTGAATTTGAGGGGGGACACAAACATTCAGACCATAGCATATGAAAAATTGTGAACAGAGGAGAGAAAATTTTGAATGCTAGAAATTATGCTTGAATGTATTTCAACACTGAAGGCATTTTTGTTTACTGCATCATCCATAGGGTGTTTGTTATAAGCCGTGCATCACTGTTAATTTTATTAGCTTTCATAGTAGGATAGGATATTGAAGGAGAAAGCAGGAAACCTACAGGAGAAGAGAGTGAAGAGTGAAGAAACACCATCTTCCAGCAGGACAGGTGTATGTGTTAAGAAGAAATAGCCTGAGATAATTCCTGTATTTCCATGAATCCTGTAAATTACTGTTTGATGAGTGTCTGTGCTCCAATTCATTTTAATACCCAAAATTGTAAGAACACATTGCTAGATTGGAACTTAGACTTTTTAGAGGTTCATAGATGGCTTTATCCTTCTTGAAATTCCCCCTTGTGTGAGCATAGTTGAACATAACTTATTGTTATTTTGGGGAGAGAAGTTTATGACATAAATGATCATTTTAGGTATGTAAGTAGCTTTTACTTTTTCTCATGATCTTATTCAGTAATTTTGTATTAGTTATTGATGGGTTCTTATTAGGTGACTTTCTATACCCTCCTTCCATTGGGTGAATTTCTGATGAATGTTCACTGGATTTTTATTCATATTACATGGCTAGAACTTAGCATGTGTGTCGTGCATGAGTCAAGTGTGATGGCTTTTAGTCTCGCCATTCTTAGCTTGGTAGTCTTATACTTCTTTTTAAAAAAATTTCTATAGTAAAGATATGTGTATATATTTTTATTGAGGTATATAGTTAATTTGCATTGTGTTAGTTTCAAGTACACAGCAAAGTGATTCAGTTATATATACTTTTTCAGATTCTTTTCCATTATAGCTTATTACAAGATACTGAGCATAGTTCTCTGTGCTGTACAGTACGTCCTTGTTGTTTGCCTGTTTTATATACAATAGTGTGTATCTGTTAATCCCAAACTCCTCATTTATCCCCCACCCCACCCCATCCGCTTTAGTAACCATAAGTTTTCTGTGTCTGTGAATCTATTTCTGTTTTGTAAATAAGTTCATTTGTATCATTTTAAAGATTCCACAAATGACTGATATTATATGGTATTTGTCTTTTTTGTCTGACTTCACTTAGTATGATGATCTCTAGGTCTCTCCATGTTGCTGCAGATGGCATCACTTCATTCTTTTTTGTGGCTGAGTAGTATTCCATTCTCTCTCTCTCTACCACATCTTCTTATTTATATATATATTTTTGGAGTGTCCCTTGGAATGATATGCCCTTTTAGATATAACTTGTTTAGAAATTCTGCAAATCCAAACTTTAATTTAAATGTGACTCTCTCAACCATTAACAGTGCCAACTGTAGATAGGTAGGTCGATAAGCACATGAACTGCCAATCAAACAAAGCTGGGGGCTTCCCTGGTGGCGCAGTGGTTGAGAATCTGCCTGCTAATGCAGGGGACACGGGTTCAAGCCCTGGTCTGGGAAGATCCCACATGCCGCGGAGCAACTAGGCCCGTGAGCCACAACTACTGAGCCTGCGCGTCTGGAGCCTGTGCTCCGCAACAAGAGAGGCCACGACAGTGAGAGAGGCCCACGCACCACGATGAAGAGTGGCCCCCGCTTGCCACAACTAGAGAAAGCCCTCGCACAGAAATGAAGACCCAACACAGCCAAATAAATAAATAAATTAATTAATTAATTAAAAGAAGGCTCAACATTAAAAAAAAACAACAACAAAGTTGGATTTTCAGCTCTGTCAGAGGTAACAGTATTACCCTAAAGGTTCAGTAGTCCTTTGCTTTAACCCCCTACCTGGAAACCTGGATCGTACATCCTACTTGACAGTTCTGTGTGATGTCTTGCCACTTAGATAATTACCAGCAAAGTACCAAAAAATGAGAAACATTTTGAAGTTCTAGGTAAGCTGTCTGAAATTTGCAGGAATAATAGCTTTCTGCTCCTACCCTCAAGATCCCCAGAGCCTTCCAGCTTCTAGGAGGAAGGTGCTCTCATATTGAGCCCACTGAATTTTGCAGTTCCTTCTTTTAACAAGAAAATCTACCTCCTACCATTGATGAAAGCTGATTTTATAATCTCCTACATCTTTGCTTTCTTCAAAACAGTAAATAACCCAAGCCCTACCAGCTAGAGAAAAGAAAACACATAATTTAAATGGAAGAAAAAATGGTACCCAGTTTTTCTTGATTGATTGCAATGCATTCCACTTCAAGTCTGTGTCTTTGATTCATTTTGTTTTTGTTGGTTTTTTTTTGTACGCAAAAGATTTGGTGTGAATTCTGCATTTAAATTATTTTATAAATCATTTCATTTGCTGAGAATGACAGTGTCTTGAATTTAGTCAGTAAACGTTTATTGAGGACGCACAAAAGATGGGCCTACTGGTCAGTGCTGGGCATAGGTACATGAAGTCCTAAGTAGCTGACCTTCAGGGACTCATGGGGAACACACTGAGTATGCATTTTCCTTGATTATTAGAGCTGCCAACATTTAGTTTTTAGAATATTCTGAAGTAACCTTATCCTTAGAGAAAAACCTTTATTTTTCAGCAAAAGCAAGTCTCTCTGCATCTGTGACTTTCCTGACAGACACAAATTCTTAGGTAGTAAAGTCATGGAATCATAAGTGCCAGATGGAACTTTCAAAATGGATCTTTGAATTTTCTTCTGTCACTCACCACACCTCCTTCATCAACCCTTTGACTCTATCTGGACAGAATCCACAATACTTGCCAGAAAGCGGCAGGTATTTTATATCTGAAATATCTGTTCAGTGGGAATTGGCTTGTCATTGAATCTCAGGTGTCAAAATAATTTTTTATGTATTCTCTATTGGCATGATCTCAAAGTTCTTAACTGAGAAAATGAATTGAAATATGTAAATTGAAATGTTAATGTAAACATACTCATAATTGTAAATTACTTTTCTTTTTGCTGTGAATATTAAACAGGTGGTGGATTCAAGGGTAATATTCTAGAGGCTGGAAAACATTTCCAGGTAGTCTGTAAATGCAGAAATTAAGAACACTTTTTATTCAGTCGCTTTTTCATTCAGTGACATTTAGTGATGGCTTCTCATCTCTAGACATTGCAGTGAATGTAGGGGAATCAAAGTTGGCATACGTGGCCACTGTCATGAGGAAGCTTACAGTTTTGTGATTTTTTTTTTTTTTTTTTTGCTGTGCCATGTGGCTTGCGGGATCTTAGTTCCCCAACCAGGGATCGAACACATGTTCTTGGCAGTGAAGGCACGGAATCATAACCACTGGACCACCGGAAAATTCCCTTGTGTTGTGTTTTTTAATGCCCAAGAGTCTAGTTAATTTTTAAAGTAGCTTATGGGTGCTGTAAAAATGTATCCTCTCTACTCTAAATGATACAGGTGGTTGAAAGCTCTAACTTACCCCTCCTTGAGATTTGGGGTCCACTTGGTATCTTCTTTGAGGGGTCTTGATTCAGAAGCCCATGCATCCTCTCCACAATTCTGACTGGTTGGTAAAGGATTAGGTTTTACTGTTAGATCTCTTTCTCTCCACCCCAGTCCATATGCATTGACTTTTCCTCTTTGTATAGTGTTTGCAAAAAAGCAGAATAAACAATTCCAGAGAGTTGTCATTTAAATAAGAGGAGCTTTCCTGCTTTTAGTCAAAGGCCCTGCCCAGTTTATGGAGGTCACTGTCTAGGCCTTCCTCATTCACCTTCTCCTGGTCATTGATAAGCAGTTGTTTTTGATTTGACATCCAACCTCCTGAGAGCAGCCCCCAAAGAGAAACTGCGGGGTAGTCTGATAAGATCATATGTTGGGGGGGGGGTCCATGCAATTTCTGATCTTGGCGTTAGCAGTCAGATTCTTTGTCTTGGTTGGTGTTATGGTTTCTATCCACTGTAGGGTTGCTTCTCAAAGTGGTTCCTGGATATTAACTGTGAATGATCTGAATTGGGGCACAGTTCCTTCCAAGTGGAAATTGTGGAGTGAACTACTTACTGTCTGGTTTTTCAAACAGTTGGAAAAGTTTGGGTGTGGCTACTGCAGTTGGAACATTGATGCTCTCTAAGCAGATGTGAAGATAACAGAGTTATGATTATTGATATCATCGACATAACAAGGGGTCTAAGAGAATGATAGAGCATTGAGCTACTTCCCCATCATCCTTTAAGGCTGAGCACCAGGTTCATTAAAATAGTCTTTAGGGCAAAAGGTAGAGTATAGGTGTGCCATCATTTAAACAGGCAGGTGCTAACTTTTAGTGTGTCATGTGTATGTGTATTTGAGGTGGGAATGTGAAATAAGCCTTGATGTTCAACACATACTTACCTTTATCCCAGTGTTCTTTTGTGTTCTATGACTAGGAATTTTCTCAACCCTCCATTCATTCCAGCATCTTCTGAGGGACTCAGATGAGCCCATGTGCAAAAAGTTCTTCCTTCTTCTCCACAGCATCCTATCCTACAACCATTTTCAAACACAACAACAATAAAACACCTAAAACTTCATTTACGAGATGGAGAGATTTTATTTCTAAAAACAAAGGGATGACTATTATTACCCCTGATACAAGCAGGAAAAGAAAGGATATACCTGCTGTGTTTCAGACACTTGCTAGTTGCTGTATTAGCTCACCTCACGTTTGCCAGCGGTGGTTACTGTGACAGAGTGGATCAGTGAATAGCACTGAAGTTTCCTTGTTTTGGTCTCTTTTTGCTTTATTATTATTTTTTTTCTTGGGACGTGGCAAGAAAGGGCTAGGAGTTTAGGAAAAATGCAGATGGGGCATGTATTTAAGAGGTAGAACAGAGTCTAAGGAACAATAACCGATCTAGAGTTACAAAATGAACTTTAACTTAGGAAAAGCCTTAGGAGTCCACAAATTTGTCCTTATATTTTATTTTGTAGAGGAGGAAATTTAGATGTAGGAAAATTCAGTGGTTCATCCAAGGTTGCACGTGGAGTTACTGGTAGAGAAAGGAAGTCTGAGGTTCTTTTCAGTATAAAAGTAACAAAAAGTAATGAAGATGGCAGGCAGCAGATTCTTTATCCTTTGAGCAGTCAACAAGAGAGAAAGAACTTAGCTTGAGTTTAAGTAATTTAAGATCGTTTTGATGGTAGAAACTCTTAATAGTGGAATGGGGTGCTTTGAGATATTATTTTGAGGAGATCTGCAATCTAAGATGTTTTTGGTTTGGTCCTTTCCTGAAAAGTGGGTGGGGAATGGTTGGAGGCCCTGTGAGTATCCTTTATTTACTATGGTATTCTGTGATGGTCCCGTAGTTCAGAGAAGGGTAATGTTGGTAATCAAATATTGATGATTTTAATCTCTCTCTTGACCCCCTGGTCTTGACCTTCTCCAGTATGAGGAACCACGATGAGGACTGTGGAACCACCAGCCAGATGGGCTGTACTGGAATTGTGTTCTTTTGATCTGTACGTGCCCAGGATGTGCAGGTTGATAACAGACCTACGATTCACGTATTACTATAATTGTTAAAGACCTAATAAAGTCAGCAGTTTTGTATTTACTGATGAAAACTTATAGAAATATTACACGATCTGTAATAGATTTGCAATCGACCTTTGTAGTTAATGTTCGACTTCGTTTTGAGTTGGATAATGAGATATATCCTCTAGCATATTTACTAGCATCTGTAAGTCGATTGGGAAAAACAACAACGAAGGGATCTAAACCAATCAGGAAGAGGGGGATCCAGGAGAATGATCATTCTACGTGGGTCAACGTCAGCCTAATACGCTTTTCCCAGTCAGACGTCTTCTTGCCTCCTCTTTCAGGTAGACATATGTAAATGCAAAAAAATTATGATGCAAAAGATGGGGGAACGGTTGCGTTTGTTGTTATTCCTTTGAAAAACGTTTCTGAACATCCCCGTTGGGGTGCCCAGCCTTCAGTGATCAGGCAGCAGTGCACTTGAACAAGGCTCTTAGTGTTTCTTTCTGAGCCGTTACTCCACGAGGTAGTTTATATACCAAGAGAACATCTCACTTTTTCATCAGCAGTATACTCTGCCTGAGTGCAAGGACTCTGAGGAATAGTTAAGATTTAAATATTCCCAGCAGGGTAGGAGGGAGTTTGGATAAAAGAACATCGTTCTCTTTCTCTCCAGATTTTATCATTAGAGAAGATCATCGGGCTTGCTCACGAAAGCTGCCGTTAGTGCTTCAGCGCAGAAGGTCGCAAGTTTTTTGCCTCATAGAGTCTGTTGTTTTCACCTGGTATTTAATTCCCTGGTATCATAAAATGAATTTGAATCCTAGATTTTTTCAGAAGTTTAGGAGTTCTCCTGCTAGTGTGAGGTCACCATGTGTCCTGTTACTATGAAGTAAGGGATTGAGAAGATAAATACCATGAATTCTTGCAGATGACCAGTAACCTCATGGAAATCACTTTAGCACAAGGTCCCCATGGCAATTTCCTACAGAAAATGACTTCCTTTCATTGAAAAGGCATTAGGTTTTAGGTTCTGTGAATTTCAAGTTCTAATGTTGCCAATGCTCCGTTGATTTACTTAGGGTACCGGTAGAAATCTTTTGGATTTATGTGCAGAAATCCAACTCCAACTGGTTCAAGCCAAAATAAAGGAGGGATGTGTTGTTGTCTCATGTAATTGAAAGGTCCAGGGTAGGTTTAAATTCAATCATGGCTCTTTCCAAGGATCCAAATGATGCCATTTAGACTGATCCCGTTGTTTCTTGGCTCTGTTTTCGTCTTGGTTGGCTACATATGCAGATAGGTTTTTTGCTGTGAGGTGACAAGATGGTCACCTGCAGCTCCAGGCCCACATTCTACTAGCTTTGAGACTGGCAGAAAGAGATTTCTCCTTCCTAAGAGTTCCACTGCTGGGATTGAGTCTCATTGTGCCAGCGGGGGTCATGTTGCTAGGAAGATGGAAGGTCCTGGTCATATGTGTGACCCCTGCCCCTGAGAGGGGAGGAAGGGCGGAATCACCTCTACCCAAATCACCTGGACTGAGAGTCTGGGAGGAGAAAGTCCCTCCAAAGAGGAATATCAAGATGTCTCACCAGAAGGGGCAGTGATGACTGGGCTGTCCAAACAACAGATTGCCACTCCCTTCAGCTTAAATGTTACTATCCATTTACATTCACGCACAAGGTGGTATTTAGAAATTTAGAAAAAATCGTCTTTCCGCATTTAGTGCTTCCAGTCTGATCCCACAAGTTCCAATGGAGACTCCCTTTTTCAAAGACATTTATAGCAAAGGCTTTAAAGTATGTTTCTCTCATAAAAACCAATGGATTCATGGTTTTATTTAAAAGTTTTAAAATTTTATTTATTATTTTTATTATTTTATTTAAAAATAAATGATTTTTAATCATTTATTTTTAAAAAATTTATTGAAGTAACGTTGATTTACAGTGTGCCTATTTCTGTTGTACAGCTCAGTGATTCAGTTATACATATATATATTCTTTTCCTATTATGGTTTATCACAGGATATTGAATATAGTTCCCTGTGCTGTACAGTAGGACCTTGTTGTTTATCCATTCCATATATATAGTAGTTTGTGTCTGCTAATCCCAAACTCCCAATCCTTCCCTTCCCCGTGCCCCTCCTTCCAACCATACGTCTGTTCTCTGTATCTGTGGATCTGTTTCTGTTGTGTAGATATGTTCATTTTTGTCATATTTTAGATTCCACAGGTAAGTGATGTCGTATGGTGTTTGTCTTTCTCTTTCTGACTTCGCTTCATATGATAATCTCTAGGTCCTTCCGTGTTGCTGCAAATGGCATTATTTCATTCTTTTTAATGGCTGAGTAATATTGCATCGTATATGTGTACCACATCTACTTTATCCATTTATCTGTCAGTGGTCATTTAGGTTGTTTCCATGTCTTGGCTATTGTAAATAGTGCTGCTGTGAACATTGGGGTGCGTGTATCTTTGGAGTATATGTATTGGGGTGCGAATTATAGTTTTGTCTGGATATATGCCCAGGAGTGGGATTGCTGGATCATATAATCATTCATTGTTTCATGTTTTATCAGTTCTTGTGAAAGGTAACTTGTTTGTATTATAATTGGCCTCTTTAGAGGCCCCTTTGGTTCTGTTGGAATGCCTCTCTTTGGACTTTGGAGATTTGTCAGTGCAGAGCTCGCCATGCACTGAGCAGCTGCATGAGACAATTTCTACATAAGCTTCTGTAGGCAAGCATGTACCTGTTAATGTGGAAATAAAATTCAGCTCTGTTTCCCTATTTGTCAGGGTCCTGGAACAGTAAGGATGTAGGGTTAGCATGTGTACGGAAAAGTTCATTTCCATTCAAACATAAAAATAGATGGAGATCACAGAGCTGTCAAAAACAAGGCTTCTACAAATTTAGACTCAAGTTTGATGTCAGTTGAGGAGTTTTAAATAATGTATCAAAGTGGGAAGAGAAACTCAACAGAGATAATGTTGTGAAAGGGCAGCGGTGATGAGAGAAAATCTGTAGATGAATTTTAATTTGGGAAATCTCTGTCTCTTCATAGACTCTAAACAGGTCTGTCAGTCCACAGTTGTTGAACATTTCCTTTGACTGCAGAAGTGGCTTTAGTCTGAAGTCACCCTGTGCCATGAGTGCTTTAATCTGTTTTCTTTCTTTGTCCTACTGCTTTGTCACTCTAGTTGACCCCCTCTATGCCAGCAGCATTGTAGCATTGCCAGTCCTATTCATTTTTAGGCAGGCATATTTGCTTTTTGGACAACAGCATTGTTTCTGAAATATTTGAATCCTCAAGTAACATTGATAACTTCTTACTCATTTTGAAGGTATCTGAAACTTAATTACTTTCTTAATTTTTTGACTTGGTGGTTTGCACCCTTTGTCTTCTTACTCTGTTTGATTTGGTTTTTGCTCAGAAATGGGAGTACACATGGTGATTTTTTACTTTTTAAATGCTGTTTGTTTTTAACAGTTTGATGGTGATTCAGTGACCATTAGCTTAATTTATAAATTCAGCCAAGCAATGGGTAATTTAAAACATTTGGTTGTCAATTTTAATGGGAGGTGAATAAAAATTTTGTCCTTGTTATTACCCTATTTCTTGCGGGCCTATATATTATTGTGCAAGTGAGTGTTGGTACTAATTGAAAGATATCTTTTCAAATTTTGTCTAGTACTGGCCCTCGTTTAATTGTTGCTCTTATCTGTTTTTTATTTCAATTTGGAAGAAAAGATCTTACAATGATTCATAATTTATTATAAACAGTTCTACAACCATTGTCTTTCCTGATTTTTTCTGAGATTGTTTCAGAAGAAGGGAGGAGAGAAAGCCCTCAAAATGATTAACTAGCCCAGGAAGAGTAAGTATTTGAGCTCCTGAAAAAAATAATTGTTTCTGTAAAATCAGCTTTTGAGGTACAGCTCCACTTTTCTTGTCATTTCCTTTGGCTGTGGTGTTTGAAATTACACAGACTTTCATGTTCAGAGCGCCACCCTCCCTCTCTGGCCCATTCATTGCGGAAGGGCTCCTGTCAGGGGTAATTTTTAATAAAAGACATACTTATGGTAACTACAGGGTGAAGGAAACGTTAGGAAAGGACCCCACTCAGATGCCATGGAACCTTGGAGGTGCTTCTGGTAGCTTGGAAGTTTCTTTATGTTCAACAGCACAAGAGACTTTCTGGGGTTGATTCGAAAAGGAGCTCCGATCACAGCTTAATAAGGTGGCTCTTGCTGGCCATTGTAGATGAGTCTGAAGTGCTCTGCACCCTGGGGGGAACACACAAGAGAGACATTCTACAGAACAATAACCCCTCCACAGGGTATTGCCATAACTGGACAAAGGTGGGTGGAACCTATGGCAGTTGTGGGGTGGGGGGAATGATTGTTTTGAAAGGGAAGCTACTGCTGGTTATGCTAAAAGGAAAGATAGAAAATAGAAAGCGTCCAGGATATCTTAGCTGAGTTTTAAAGTTGAAAGTTACACTGTAAACTAACCTATGGAAAGGCTGAGCAAAGAATTAGCAGGTTTACATAATGTTCCCCAAATCTTGACTATAATCCATGATGCTTATGGGTCCTCGCAGAATCTGATTAGAATCACACAAAGGTGATACATAGTTTGGGAAAGTCCATTTATTTCAAAAGAGAAATAACTGTTTGGGGTTGTGTTTCAGTCAGTATTTCACTAAATCATCTTTTGCCAAGATATCTTCAATATGAACTGGGGTGACATTTTCATGGTTTTTACTTCTTCTCATCAGTAATCACCCAGAGAATCCCAGGCAGGAAATTCCTTCTTTCTTTATTCATAAGAAACCTAGTTTTTGCTCGTAATACAGTCTTTTTATTCTTTTTTTAAAAACATCTTTATTGGAGTATAATTGCTTTACAATGGTGTGTCAGTTTCTGCTTTATAACAGAGTGAATCAGTTACACATACACATATGTCCCCATATCTCTTCCCTCTTGTGTCTCCCTCCCTCCCTATCCCACCCCTCTAGGTGGTCACAAAGCACCTAGTTGATCTCCCTGTGCTATGCGGCTGCTTTCCACTAGCTATCTATTTTACGTTTGGTAGTGTATATATGTCCATGCCACTCTCTCACTTTGCCCCAGCTTACCCTTCCCCCTCCCCATATCCTCAAGTCCATTCTCTAGTAGGTCTGCATCTTTATTCCCGTCTTGCCCCTAGGTTCTTCTGACCATTTTTTTTCTTTGCTTTTTTTTTTTTTTAGATTCCATATATATGTGTTAGCATATGGTACTTTTCTTTCTGACTTACTTCACTCTGTATGACACACTCTAAGTCCATCCACCTCACTACAAATAACTCAGTTTCGTTCGTTTTTATGGCTTAGTAGTATTCCATTGTGTGTGTGTGTGTATATATATATATGCCACGTCTTCTTTATCCATTCATCTGTTGATGGACACTTAGGTTGCTTCCATGTCCTGGCTGTTGTAAATAGAGCTGCAATGAATATTTTGGTACATGACTCTTTGAATTATGGTTTTCTCAGGATATATGCCCAGTAGTGGGATTGCTGGGTTGTATTGTAGTTATGTTTTTAGTTTTTTTAAGGAACCTCCATAGTGACTGTACCAATTCACATTCCCACCAACAGTGCAAGAGGGTTCCCTTTTCTCCACACCTTCTCCAGCATTTATTGTTTGTAGATTTTTTGATGATCACCATTCTGACAGGTGTGAGGTGATACCTCATGGTACTTCTGATTTGCATTTCTCTAATGATTAGAGATGTTGAGCATCCTTTCTTCCATTAGTGAAAGTGGGGTGTTAAAGTCCCCTACTATGATTGTGTTACTGTCGATTTCCCCTTTTATGGCTGTTAGTATTTGCCTTATGTATTGAGGTGCTCCTGTGTTGTGTGCATAAATGTTTACAGTTGTTATATCTTCTTCTTGGATTGATCCCTTGATCATTATGTAGTGTCCTTCTTTGTCTCTTGTAATAGTCTTTGTTTTAAAGTCTATTTTGTCTCATATGAGAATTGCTACTCCAGCTTTGTTTTGATTTCCATTTGCATGGAATAGCTTTTTCCATCCCCTCACTTTCAGTCTGTATGTGTTCCTAGGTCTGAAGTGGGTCTCTTGTAGATAGCATAAATACAGGTCTTGTTTTTGTATCCATTCAGCCAGTCTGTGTCTTTTGGTTGGGGCATTTAATCCATTTACATTTAAGGTAATTATTGATATGTATGTTCCTGTTACCATTTTGTTAATTGTTTTGGGTTTGTTATTGTAGGTCTTTTCCTTCTCGTGTTTCCTGCCTAGAGAAGTTCCTTTAGCATTTGTTGTAAAGCTGGTTTGGTGGTGCTGAATTCTGTTAGCTTTTGCTTGTCTGTAAAACTTTTAATTTCTCCGTCAAATTGGAATGGCATCCTTGCTGGATAGAGTAATCTTGGTTATAGGTTGTTCTCCTTCATCACTTTAAATATGTACTGTCACTCCCTTTTGGCTTGCAGAGTTTGTGCTGCAAGTTCAGCTGTTAACCGTATAGGGATTCCCTTATTTGTCATTTGTTCTTTTTCCCTTGCTGCTTTTAATATTTGTTCTTTGTATTTAATTTTTGATAGTTTGATTAATATGTGTCCTGGCGTGTTTCTCCTTGGATTTATCCTGTATGGGATCCTTGGATTTATCCTGTATGGGACTCTCTCTGCTTCCTGGAATTAACTATTTCCTTTCCCATATTAGGGAAGTTTTCAACTATAGTCTCTTCAAATATTTTCTCAGTCCCTTTCTTTTTCTCTTCTTCTTGTGGGACCCCTATACTTTGAATGTTGGTGCTGTTAATGTTGTCTCAGAGGTCTCTGAGACTGTCCTCAATTCTTTACATTCTTTTTTCTTTATTCTGCTCTGCAGTAGTTATTTCCACTATTTATCTTCCAGGTCACTTATCCGTTCTTCTGCCTCAGTTATTCTGCTATTGATCCCTTCTAGAGAATTTTAAATTTCACTTATTGTTGTTCATCACTGTGTGCTCTTTGGTTCTTCTAGGTCCTTGTTAAACGTTTCTTGTATTTTCTCTTCTATTTCCAGGATTTTGGATCATCTTTACTATCATTATTCTGAATTCTTTTTCAGGTAGACTGCCTATTTCCTCTTCATTTGTTTGGTCTAGTGGGTTTTTACCTTCTCCTTCATCTGCTGCGTATTTCTGTCTTCTCATTTTGCTTATCTTACTGTGTTTGGGGTCTCCTTTTCACAGGCTGCAGGCTTGTAGTTCCCATTGTTTTTGGTGTCTGTCCCCAGTGGCTAAGGTTGTTTCAGTGGGTTGTGTAGGCTTCCTGGTGGAGGGGACTGGTGCCTGTGTGATGGATGAGGCCTGATCGTGTCTTTCTGGTGGGCAGGTCCATGTCTGGTGGTGTTTTTTGGTGTGTCTGTGACCTTATTATGATTTTAGGCAGCCTCTCTGCTAATGGGTGGGGTTGTGTTCCTGTCTTGCTAGTTGTTTGGCATGGGGTGTTCAGCAATGTAGCTTTCTGGTCGTTGAGTGGTGCTCGGTCTTGGCGTTGAGATGGAGATCTCTGGGAGATTTTCACCGTTTGATATTATGTGGTCTGGGAGGTCTCTTCTGGACCAGTGTCCTGAACTTGGCTCTCCCACCTCAGTGGCACAGCCTTGATGCCTGGCTGGAGCACCAAGAGCCTGTCCTCCACACGTCTCAGAATAAAACGGAGAAAAAAAAGGAAGGAAGAAGAGAAAGTAAAATCAAATAAAGTTATTAAAATAAAAAATAATTGTTAAAGAAAAAACTTTAAAAAACCCCAAAAGAACGGACAGACAGAACCCTAAGACAAATGGTAAAAAAAGCTATACAGACAAAATCACACAGAGAAGCAATCACGTACACACTCACAAAAAGAGAAAAAAGGAAAAAAAAATATATTACTGCTCCGAAAGTCCACCTCTTCAGTTTGGGATGATTCATTGTCTGTTCAGGTATTCCACAGATGAAGGGCACATCAAGTTGACTGTGGAGATTTAATCCACCTCTCTTGAGGCTGCTGGGAGAGATTTCCCTTTCTCTTCTTTGTTCGCACAGCTCCTGGGGTTCAGCTTTGGATTTGGCCCCGCCTCTGCGTGTAGGTCGCCTGAAGGCGTTTGTTCTTTGCTCAGACAGGACGGGGTTAAAGGAGCAGCTGATTCGGGGACTCCAGCTCACTCAGGCCAGGGGAAGGGAGGGGTGCGGATGCAGGGTGAGCCTTCGGCGGCAGAGGCCAGCGTGACGTTGCACCAGCCTGAGGCGCGGTGCGTTCTCCCGGGGAAGTTGTCCCTGGATCCTGGGACCCTGGCGGTGGCAGGCTGCACAGGCTCCCCAAAAGGGAGGTGTGAAGAGGGACCTGTGCTCGCACACAGGCTTCTTGGTGGCGGCTGCAGCAGCCTTACCGTCTCATGCCTGTCTCTGGGGTCCGCGCTTTTAGCCGCGGCTGGTGCCCGTCTCTGGGGCTCCTTTAAGAAGCGCTCTTAATCCCTTCTCCTCGCGCACCAGGAAACAAAGAGGCAAGAAAAAGTCTCTTGAGTTTTCGGCAGCTCCCCACCTTTTCCCGGACTCCCTCCCGGCTATAGCTGTGGCGCACTAGTTCCTTCAAGCTGTGTTTATGCCGCCAGTCCTCTCTTTGGGGTCCGCAGGAAGCCGGAGCCTCAGCTCCCAGCCCCGCCTGCCCTGGCGGGGGAGCAGACTAAGCCTCTTGGGCTGGTGAGTGCCGGTCGGCACTGATCCTCTGTGGAGGAATCTGCCTACTTTGCCCTCCGCACCCCTGTTCCTGGGTTCTCCGCCGTGGCTCCGAAGCTTTCCGCCTCCGCTACCTGCAGTCTCGCCCGCGAAGGGGCTTCCTAGTGTGTGGAAACCTTTCCTCCTTCACAGCTCCCTCCCACTGGTGCAGGTCCCGTCCCTATTCTTTTGTCTCTGTTTATTCTTTTTTCTTTTGCCCTACCCAGGTACGTGGGGGAGATTCTTGCGTTTTGGGAGGTCTGAGGTCTTCTGCCAGCGTCCAGTAGGTGTTCTGTAGGAGTTGTTCCACGTGTAGATGTATTTCTGGTGTATTTGTGGGGAGGAGGGTGATCTCTGTGTCTTACTCTTCCGCCATCTTGAAGCTCCTTCTGTAATACAGTCTTTTCACCTTTGATTGCTAGGAAAGGGTAGAACAGGATGTTTTTATGTAACTGCATATTTGCCCTGAGAGGCATGTAAAGCAAATAAAGGAATGAACCGAATTTTCATGATAAGAAGACTTAATAAGATTGAGTTGTGATACTATTTTAACATTGAGAGATTTATAAAAAATCCCTTTTGGATTTTTAAAAGACATACAAAGATGGCTTGATATTGAATGTCCTCTTAGGTAATTTTTGTTTAATATGAAAATTTAAAAAGTTGTTGAATTAAACATCCTTCAGAGGGTATCAGAAACCAGTGGAATTTAAAGTGTCAGTTTGTGGACAAAATTTTTGATGAGTACTTTTGGAAGGTTAATACTTTCTTTGTCTAAATCAAATGTGGTTTATCTATTTCTCCTAGTGAATACCTTTTTACAATTTGTTTTATCCTTTGTGTTGCTTAATACCAGTGTCTGTCTTTTCTGGATAATATTGACCAGTGCAAAGTTCTTACAGGTGATGAGGTCTTTAATTGGTTCTCCATGCTGCTGTATGACCTTGTTCATGACCTCTGTTCCTAGTCTAAGTTATCAGTTACGTGGATGTTAGTAATAGCCAACTATTATATGGTACTTCACAGTTTGCAAAGGCCTAGATTATTTCATTTAATTAGTCTTTATAATAATCGTATGACATAGGTAAGGGTAATTTTTTAATGAATAAGATAATTGAATCTCGTTGAAGTGGATTATTCCAAGGTTAACCAGCTAAAAAGTGGGAAAACTGCTCTTTTAACTCATGTTGGATAGAGTTTTGTTGTTGTTGTTTTTAAATGTGTACCTTCTAATTCATCCATTCATCTATCACACATTTATGGAGCATCTATTATATTCTGGGTATGATGGCTGTCACAAGTGCAGCAAGAATGAGACATGGTCCTTGTCTTTGAAGAGTGTAGTCTAGGAAAAGAAAGTTGTAAGCAGGAAGTGTGATGACTTTGTGAATCGTGGTCCCGATAAGGAATTCCATCCATCTACTTCAAGACTTGCAGAGTAATTTATACTTTGACCCTGTGGAAGTACATTTTTTTTAAGGCAACTGTAACAGCCTTTCCTAATATGCCTCAAGTTGTACTGGGATAAATTGAACTGGATAGCAGACAGGGAACAGCTCTAGAGAAGTCTGTTACATTAAAAGGTAGATTTGACAGATATACGCTATAATATATAAAATAGGTAAACAACAAGAACCTTCTGTATAGCACAGGGGAGTATGTTCAGTATCTTGTGATAACCTATAATGGAAAAGAAATCTGAAAAAGAACATCTCTCTCTCTCTCTGTATATATATAATTGAATCACTTTGCTGTACACCTGAAACATTGTAAATAACTATACTTCAATTAAAAAATTTTTTTTAAAAAGGTAGAGAGACAAAGGCACAGCAGGAGGCCATGACAGTACTCCCAGTGTGACTCATCCAGCCTTGTCTCTGCTCCTTCGGCATCCTGAGCTTTTTTCGGTCATGGTGCTGTAGTACACGTTTACTCTAGGACAGTCAGTTATCTACTTGTTCTCTCTTCTCGGTGGACTCTTAAGTGCTTTGAGGGTACTTGTCCAAGCATTTTCATAGTACTTGACTTGCCATGCCCAGCCTGTGTCCATACTTGTAGTGCACTTTATCCTCTCTACTCAGCCATTATCTTTCTTTTCCCATTTTAAAAAAAATAGTATCACATGATTCCATAGTGTTTTAGAGTTTGTAGACATTCTCTCATTTAAATGTGTATCATCTAATGTTTAGGGCTCTAACCTCAAGTGGATCCTGGCAGCCCTCCTCTTTTTCCCTAGGCAGCTTACTGTCCTGCATTCCTCAAACCCTGTCTTCTTTTCTCACTCCCAGCTGCTACTTTACTTCTTATTCCACTGAGAAAACAGAAGCCCTTGGAAGAGAACTTCTGCATCCTCCCACCACTGAATCAGTCACCTTCCAGGAACCCCACCCTTGCTCCTGCCTGAGGCCACTACCTCCACCTGTGCTCTCAACCCCGGGCGGAGATGCACTGACCCCATCTCTCCCTGAATTACAAGCCTTTTTTCTTTATTGGGTATTTTTAGGATTATTCCTATCAGTATATAAACATATGATAATATATTTCTCAAGCATATCAAGAACATCTTCTCTTAGATATCTTCATGGCTTGCCCTCTCACTTCATTCAGACAAATGGCATTTTATCAGAGAGGTCTTCCCTGTATAGCCATTTAAAATATCGACTCCCATCATTTCTTCGCCCTAGCCTGCTTTCCTGAAATATTACAGAAGCCCCCAGATATTTCCTTCCTTAACTCTATATCCCCCTCCAGCTACTGTACCATTTCTCTGCTCCTCTTTTTAGCACAATTCAAGGGCTGTCTATTCCTGCTGGTCCACATCCTCTCCTCTCATTCTCTCCTAAATCCCCTCTGTTCTGGATCTGATCCCCACTACTCCACTGAAATGACCTTTGGCAAGACCCCCAATGAACACCACGTTGCCAACCGTGATGGTAATTCTAAGCCTTCATCTCACTCAGCTTCTGCATAGCGCTCTGCTCAGAAAACAGCTAGGACTGTTTTTTCCTTTGTAGCTCGTTTATCTGACTTGGTTCCTGGTTTTCCTTCTCCCTTACAGCCCGTTAACTATAATTCACTATAATTCTTCTTTATTGAATTCTCTCATCTGAACCTTCTGATGTCCGTGTACACTAGGTTTAGGGTTCACTTTTAGATTCTCTAGTTGTTGTTTACCCTTTCATTCCCCTCGACTAGTATCATGGTCTTTAAATACATTTTCATACTGTGGACTCCTAAGTATTTATCTTCAGCCATGGCATTTTTCCTCAATTCCAGAGTTATATATCCAGCTGCCTACTTGAGACCTCATTTGGATAAAAGTCATCACAGACCTAATAACTCCAAACTTGCCTTCACAAGCCCCTCCCCTGCTGCAAACTGTTTTCCCCCAGTGGCCCCCATTTCAGGACATGGTACCAGCATTTAACCAGGTGTTCAAGCCTGAAACCTTAACATATTCTTTTTCTTCTCTATCTCCATCCCATATTCTGTAAGCTCTACTTTTAAATTATATTCAAATTCTGACCACTTCCCAACACTTCCACAGGCAACACTCTAATACAAACCACCATCATCTTTTGCTTCGGCTACAGTGAGAACCTTTCAAATAGTATTTGTGTTCTCAACATGGCAGACAGTGTGATTCTTTTAACATGGAAATAAGTTACATCTCTCCTCTGCTCACAACCCTCTATGGTTTTCATCTTTCTTACTTATTTACTTATTATTGAACTATAGTTGGTTTATAATATTGTATTAGTTTCATGTGTACAGCACAGTGATTTAGTTTTTGCTTATTATATTCCATATTGGTTATTACAAGGTATTGGGTATAATTTCCTGTTCTATACAGTAAATCCTTGTTGCTTATCTATTTTGTGTATAGTAGTTGGTATCTGTTAATCCCATACTCCTAATTTGTGCCTCCCCCACTCTCTCTCCCCTTTGGTAACCGTAAGTTTGCTTTCTACGTCTGTGAGTCTGTTTTTGTATATAGATTTATTTGTATTATTTTTTAGATTCCACATATAAGTGATATCATATAGTATTTGTCTTTCTCTGACTTATTTCACTAAGTATAATATTCTCTTGGTCCATCCATGTTGCTGCAAATGACAATATTTCATTCTTTTCCAAAAAATTTATTTATTTATTTTTGGCTGCATTGGGTCTTCGTTGCTGTGCATGGGCTTTTTTTGCGGCGAGCGGGGGCTACTCTTTGTTGTGGTGTGCAGGCTTCTCATTGCGGTGGCTTCTCTCGTTGTGGAGCACGGGCTCTAGGCACATGGGCTTCAGTAGTTGTGGCACACGGGCTTAGTAGTTGGGGCTCGCAGACTCTAGAGCGCAGGCTCAGTAGTTGTGGCGCACAGGCTTAGTTGCTCTGTGGCATGTGGGATCTTCCCGGACCAGGGCTTGAACCCATGTCCCTTGCATTGTCAGGCGGATGCTTAACCATTGCGCCATCAGGGAAATCCTTCATTCTTTTTTATGGCTAATATTCCAGTATGTGTGTGCGTGCGCGCGTGCACGTGTGTGTGTATACATATTGTATGTAAATATGTATATATGCGTATGTATATACATACACACACACACACAACACCTTCTTAAGCCAGTTGTCTGTTGATGAGCGCTTGGGTTGTTTCCATGTCTTGGCTACTGTAAATACTACTGCTGTGAACATTGAGGTGCAGATATCTTTTTGAATTAGAGTTTTCATTTATTTCTTTATAGATACCCAGGAGTGGAATTGCTGGATCATATAGTAGTTCGATTTTTAGTTTTTTAAGGAACCTCCATACTGTTCTCCATAGTGCCTGTATCAAGTTACATTCTCACGAACAGTGCAAGAGGGTTCCCTTTCCTCCACACCCTCTCCAGCATTTATTTTTTGTAGACTTTTTGATGGTAGCCATTCTGACTGGTGTGTGATGATACCTCATTGTAGTTTTTATTTGCATTATTTTCTCTAATAATTAGTGATGTTGAGCACCTTTTCATATGCGTGTTAGCTTTCTGTATGTCTTCTTTGGAAAAGTGTTTTTTTAGGTCTTCTGCCCATTTATGATGGGGTTGTTTGTTTCTTTGATATTGAGTTGTATAAGCTGTTTGTATATTTTGGGTAGGTCTCATCATTTGCAAATACTTTCTCCCATTCCGTAGATTGTCTTTTCATTTTGTTGATGGTTTCCTTTACTGTGGAAAATGATTTAAGTTTGATTAGGTCCCATTTTTTATTTTTGCTTTTATTTCTTGAGATAGTGATCTAAGAAAATACTGCTACGATTTATATCAAAGAATTTTTTGCTTATGTTCTCTTCTAGGAGTTTTATGATGTCTTGTCTTACATTTAGATCACTAATCCATTTTGAGTTTATTTTTGTATATGGTGTTAGAGAATCTTCTAATTTCATTCTTTTACATGTAGTTGTTCAGCTTTTCCAGCACCACTTGTTGAAGACTGTCTTTTCTCCGTTGTATATTCTTGCCTCCTTTGTCTTTGAGGTTAATTGACTGTAGGTGTGTGGATTTATTTCTGGGCTCTCTATTCTGTTCCATTGATCTATTTGTCTGTTTTTGTGCCAGTACCCGCTGTTTTGATTACTATAGCTTTGTAGTGTAGTCTGAAGTCTGCAAGGGTTATACCTCCAGCTTTGTTCTTTTTTTCCCAGGATTGCTTTGGTAATTCTGAGTGTTTTGTGGTTCCACATAAATTCTAGGATTATTTGTTCTAGTTCTGTGAAAAATGTCATGGGTATTTTGATAGGGATTGCATTAAAGCTGTAGATTGCTAGTATCATACTTGGACCAAACTCCAGAGTCCTTCCCATGACCTACAAGCCCCTCTGGATCCAGCCCTGCTAAGTTTCTGCCATTGTTTCTTCTACTCATCCCCCCAGCCCCTCACTCACCGGACCCTTTCCTAGTGCAGGGTTGCTGTGTTTGCTGCCCTTCTCTGCCTGGAATATTCCACATGCTCACTCCCAAGTTTATTCTGATCTTTGTTCATTGTCTTCTCATCAGAGAGACTGATTCTGATCAACCTCTAATATAATCCCCTTCATTACTCTTGATATCTTTGACCTTGTCCTTTTGTATTCTTGGCTCTTATCACTATCTGATGTTAAATTTTATAAACTATTCATTTACTTATTATTTTTCTCTTCCTTGAGTATAACCTCCATGGGTACAAGAACTTGTTCTGCTATGTTGGTGGTCATGACTTGTGAATTTACTTCTTACAAAAATAGGAATGATGAAATAACAATTATTAATCATCTTTTATATTCTGGGCACCCTTTCCTGTGCACTTTGTAAATATTAGATGCTTGATTAATTTAATCCCTTGCATGCAACAACTGTGTAAGGTAGGTGTTTTCTCATTTCGTAGATGAAAATACTGACAGTCACAGTGACTAGTAAAAGGAGAGCTGGAGAGCTGGGATTTAAACTCTGAGTGAGTCTGGTCCAAAAGTAATGTTTTCTACTTAATTCATATTATTTAGTATTACAAATGATTAAATAATAGTTATGTATAGTGGGCAAGTTATTATTAATATATAACTTACTATATTAATTCTTACTCTGTAACTTATTATACTAACTCTTATAAAACTTGTTATTACATAACATTATTATATAACTTCCACCTAATAGATAGAGACACTGAGTTTCTAATTGGGCTCTAGGGGACTCTTTTTGCACAAACACAAGATTTCTGTAACAGATACTTTGTGTGTCTCACTTTATCTGGGTAACTTTTGTATTTTCCATCCATTATATTTGACCCCTTGAACTGGCACTTGTGAGCTCAGCACCAAGCTTTTCAAAAGCCGGTCCTAATATTTGTATCATGATTTTGCTTCGAGTACAAAGTAACCTTTTGCTGATCTTTATAATACTTGGGTTAAGCTGAGTGAAAACAGCAGAAAGCCTGAAAATTGCTGTTTTGCTTGTGCTCACTTTCTGGAGTGCATATGTACAACCTGACTCTTATCAGAAATAGCTTAATGCTCAAGTATAGTTTGGTGGTTCGTTGATTCTTTCCCAGGTCAGAGAAAAGCCTTCAGCTGAAATATTCACAGATTGCAAGAAAAGTGAGGAGATTTATTGAAAGCCTATAAAAATATGGAGGTTTTGGTGCGCTGCATGGTAACCTCCATTTTAATTAAAGAATTACGTTTATAATTAGCAAGAACAGAATTAAATATTTATAATTAGCAAGAACAGAATTTAATAAGTTTGCCAATTACAGCAGTAAATTGGAGGCCGAAATCGCAAGCTCATGTTTCCCTGTGTTTTTCAAAAGCAAGCCTCTGAATCCATAGATAAATGTTATGTCCATACAGTGTGAGCTATGAAACCCTTGCATAAAAATGCAGGTGGGGAGGTACGTATCAAAACATATCCCAGAAACAAGAGTAAAATAGTTTCTATGAATAATATTATTTCGTGCTCTGTGTTTTTGCTAAAAACTCTTTGGTGTTTATTCTCCAGTGGGTGGTATAATATGTATATGTCCAGATGGCTGTTATTTATTTATTTTTTTGATCAGTCTTGAAAATGTGTCCTTGTGTTGTGCGGTAACAAGAGAATTACAGTTACTGGAGGTCACAGACTTGTATATATGAGAGAGAGAGAGGGAGAGAGTCTGTGTATATGTAATACAAGAAAGCATAGTGTCCTCAAGAGTTAGAAATTGCCTGTCTTGAAATAAAGAGTTATTGATATATAGATTTAGATCTTGAAAATTGCCTCTAAACTTACTTCTCCATCTTTTTTTGTCTTTTCAGCATTCTTCCTTTACATAAAATCTTTCCGTTATCCTTCCTTAAAATGTTGCAACAATTCGTACACAGTTGTCTGCTCTTCAGGACTTTAATGTGGTTTATGCATTCACGTCTGGTGTGGATCTTTGAGAAGCTCTACAGCTTTCTCCCTGGGTCTCTGCCATTCTGCAGACAGGAGGAGCAGAACTTTGAATATTCTAAAATATGCATATGCAAAATCTCAAGCAATATATTATGTATAACATACACATATTTTTATAGTTAAATATGGGTCATCTGTTCTGCATAGCTACTAAGTATTTCAGAGTAATATGAATAAATACACTTAATTTTTCATAGAAGCATCATATGTAAGTGATACTTTGTACAATAGGTACACTCTCTGGTGTAATTGCAGAAGGACTCCTAAGGGGCCAGTCCATCCGGCACTCTCTTTTGTCTCTTAATACTTGCTTGAGCATCAGCCAGGTGACAGGGAGACATTATTGAGTGATCAGTTAGTTACTCTGCTTGTCTCAATGTGTGATGTCAATGCTTTATGTGTAAGTAAGAGCACTGATTTTCTTTACTAGCTCTTTCTGTGGGTGTATTCCATGTATAGGTGTGAGAAAGTCAGGGTAACAGTCTCATACTCAGCACATATATTAAGATGAATTTCATCTTTACATGTGAGGCAATCTTCAGTGCCAAGTAGGAAATTCAGATCATTTCAGAGCTAGGAACACAGATTTTATGCACGCTATTTTCCAAGTGGAAAAGGGGAAAAGGTACATTTCTGTTGATGTTATTGTTGGTGACTGTATCTGTCAACTTTAATCTATCTCACGTGAAACAGATACTGAGTTAGAATGTCTGCAATGTGTTCAGTCTTTCTTGATCTGATTTTTCACTTGCATGTCAATTCCCTTATGACAAAGGTCAACTTAAATGCTTAATTTTTGTAACTGCTTCTATTTTTATGATGATGACCTCATATGTTGTCCAAGCTATTTTAGGCTCTTTATTTTCCTGTATCTTTTAAAATTCTAATTTAAAAGTTATTTAAAATATTTCAGAAATGTGCTTATTTTCGAGGATTTAAAACCTAAGAGCAGGGACTTCCCTGGTGGTCCAATGGTTAAGACTTCGCCTTCCAGTGCAGGGGGGTGAGGGTTCGATCCCTGATCGGGGAGCTAAGATCCCACATGTCTCGAAGCCAGAAAACCAAAACATAAAACTGAAGCAATATTGTAACAAGTTCAATAAAGACTTTAAAAATAGTCCACATCAAAAAAAATCTTTAAAAGAGAAATTAAAAAATAAAACCTAAGAACAAAGAAATTTCCTTTACCTAGTGGTCTCTGGGAAACTTTTTTACTTCTTCCTTACTTTCTACTAAGACATATAGTTTGCCATCACTGTCTTGGGTGATATTCATGAGGGCAGTTTCAAAGTTTTTCCACGCATTTGGAAATAAAATTTCACAAGAGAGTAGATGGGATACAACATGTCGTAATGCTGAAATGGCTTCCTCATGTGGTCTTATGGGTGCATCAGTTCTGATCTACGTCCGTTCTTCTGTAGTTGGGATCAGATTACAGGATTGTATCTTCATCTATAAATTATTTGTGCTGTTTAATATACCAGTTGCTGTATGTGTGTGTGCGTGTGTGTGTGTGTGTGTGCATGCGTGTGCATAGCTTTCTGCTGGTGCTTTAGCAGCTCGGATATGTGGTCTATGTGAAGAGGCGGCAGGCAGCCAGGTGGGTAGAACTGTATTTTCTGACAGAGTTTAGAATTGCCTGTACATGGTGATACTGAAAATCAGGCCAGCTTTTTGTGGGCTTCATTTCAGTTTGGAAGCTCCCTGTAGAGAGTGCCACCTCCTTTGCCTGCCCTGGGGGCATCCTCTGCCATCCTGGTTCGCCACCACTCCTATTTCCTAGGTTTTAGGGTAATAAGAAAAGTGGAAAAGCAGTTAATTGAAGAGGAAGATGCTCTGCTGAGTTCAGAGCCAACAACTTAATTTTATCAAGTATTTTCATGAGTTCTGAAGGATATGGTAGATGTTAATACATTCATTCTTTCTACAATAGCCCAGAAAAATAGGTATTTTTCCATCTCTGAAATGGAAGTTAAAAAGGTCCCTTCCTCCTCTTCTGTCTGTATTGATCTCTGTCTTCTGCTTTACCTTTCTCTCTCCTTTCCTAAAAATCCAGTAAGTAGCACTACTTTGGACAGCCGTTTCTCAATCGAAAATTTAATCATTGACTAAATTTTAATTACCTACTAATGATACAGACAACCTTTTTCTCACCTCACCATTGCCTGCTGCTCCTCGATTCAAAGAAGTTTCCTTGTTATTTTATGTGAGTTTGTTTTTCATGTGATTTTGTTTTTCATTTGGTTTTGTTTTTAACACAGTTAAATCTGCACATAGTAACTTTACCTATAGCCACATCGCTAAAACATATTTGATGAATGGAAACCAGGGGATTATACTAGGGTTAGTTTCTGGGTAGATTTCTAGCCAGACTGTTAGTGCAGGGATTTTATATCATTGTAGGAGGTAGTACAGCACAATTGTTAGGGGTCTAGGTTATAGAGTCAGGTGGACCCAGATTTGAATCCTGTTCAGCCACTTTGCTGGGTAATAGGGATTTACTCTCACAATGCCTCTTCTCATCTGTTAATACTCAAAAGCATAATAATAGTACTTAGCTCTTCATTTATTTATGGCACAGACTCCCTGTCCCTCAGTAAAAGCCAAAGGCTTTTGGCTTTTAGGCTGGGCTCAGGGCCTGTCTTGATCAGGCTCTGTTGTCTCTGACTTCGTCTCCCACCATCCTCTTCCCCCTGGGTTAATCCACTCCAGCTGCGCTGACATCCTCCCTGTTTCTTGAACATGCCAGATACTCTTCTGCCTGAGAGGCTTTCACTGGCCTTACTTCTGCCTGGACTGCCCATTCTGCAGATACTCACATAGCTCATGCCCCTTCCCTGCTTCAAGTCTTTGTCTCAATGAAACCCGTTAATTTTATTCATAATTTCAATCTTCTCCACCACAGCAGCACTATGAGCCCCTTACCCTGTTCCAGTTTTTTTTTAACATAGACTTTTCACCTTTAACATAATTTACGAACTTATTGTCTTTTTGTTTATTGTCTCTATTCCCTGCTAGAATGTAAGCCTAATAAGTTCAGGGATCTTTGATTTATTTCGTAAATCATCTCAAGGGCTTAGAACATTTCCTAGAACATATTATGTCCTCAGAAAATATTTCAGTGATAAATGAATGTTTGAGAGGAGCTGTTGGTGGTGTTATTTGATAATTATTTTCCATTTTGTACTGTTACAGCAGACGTGGCAGCATTTGTTAGAGAAATCATGTCTTATTTACGCCTCACAAAATTGCCTGGAATGCAGTATTGTAGTGCTGGCTTTCCCCCCGTAAATAATTGATCTCTGTGCTGAAGAGCTGTAAGGTCATAGGAAAAATACAGGAGCATTTAACAAAAGGAATTCAATCCAACATATGTTTATGGAGCAGTGGTCTAAATTGAACGGTGGTATGATTCCCTTGGGTTTTAAGTAAAATGTTTATTTTCATTGGGCACCTGGTTTCCATGGAGTTTAATCTGACCTGCTTGACAGATAGCATTGGATACAATACAGATGGTGGACTTTATTTATTTATTTTTTTTGTGGTACGCGGGCCTCTCACTGTTCTGGCTTCTCCCATTGCAGAGCACAGGCTCCGGACGCGCAGGCTCAGCGGCCATGGCTCACGGGCCCAGCTGCTCCGCGGCATGTGGGATCCTCCCGGCCCGGGGCACGAACCCGTGTCCCCCGCATCGGCATGCGGACTCTCAACCACTGCGCCACCAGGGAAGCCCAAGAATTTTTAAAATGCATAGTCAGTAGGCTCTCCAACCACAGTGGTTCTGGAGAAAACATTGTGCTTTTAGATGAATGATGGGTTAATTAATAGGCGGGTGTTTGCGGATTGGTGTTTGGTCCATCAGTGCTCAGTATATTTCACTTTCAGTCAAAAAGGAACTCTTCATTTACTGGAATGTAAAATAGAAACAGCTCCCAGATAAACTGGAAAAAGCCTTATAAGTGTGTCAGGCTAGAATCCATCAAAGTTGGATCATAGTTGAAAGCTGTAGTCATGGCTCTCTTGTTAGTGGCGTGGCAGAGCTCCCTGAACTCGGTGTTGCTTCGTGGCCAGGCGCTTCATCACACAATGCCTGGGCACTAAATTGTAAGGAAACTGCACAAGTGAGTTGGTTTTATTAATTTAATAGAGTAGTTCAGTACATTGTTGGTTCGTTTCCCTTATATAGTTGGTTTGTATCACATATTAATGAGCATCTCCAGAAATGTGCTCTCATTTCTGGTTCTGTCCAAAGTCCACGAACTTATTTTAATATTCATCTGTTACTGACTGCCTCCAAACTCTCATAAAAGACTTCTCACATCTTTTCTGGGATCCATATCCTTTCGGGGACCCATTCTGAATCCCCCTCGTACTTGAGCACTTGTTAGAAATGCAAAATCTACCCAAGACCTTGTATTTTAGCAAGACCTACAGGTGAAAGGATGCATGTTAAAGACTGAGAAGTACTTCTCTAGATAACAAGTGTCTTAAAAAATCAACTGAGCCTCTGGAAGCAGTGTGGGGTTGAGGACTTTTACATTCAAATAAGTTAGGTCTAATGACCAGTTCTTAGAAATAAGTATGTTCAGCCCTCTGTGAGTAACAAGTTACTTTGAGCCTTATTTTCCTCATGTGTATATCTGTGGATAATCTGTATATTACTGGGATATTGTGAGGATTAAATAAATTAATGCCAGGACTGGCATACACTATATTTTTGGTAAATATGGTACACCTTCTCTTCTTTCGGGCTTACTGGGTAGCACTGTTATTCTCACCTGCCTTATACCTTGCTGTATTTTCTTATTCTCATTCCTAAAACGTCCTTAATTAGTACATTACAGTAAGTATTTACTAACTGTGTTTAGATAGCCTCCAGTATCCAAAGGAACCTATCTTACCCAAGAGTGTAGTTTACTCGCTAGAGTTAGTTCCATAGGGTGAGACAAGATAGCAAAAGACTGTGGCGGTTTGGGAAGGCATTGAGCACATCAGGACAATTCAGTTCTTTGTTACTATACCACCTATTTGGAAAACATGATGTATCTTTGATCTTGCAGATTATATAAGCAACAGAGGTATTTCATTATTTTTATTATAGCCATGCTGAACATGAATTAATATTCAGATGTACTCATTATATGAAAATAGTGCTTTTTTTTTTAGCAGTTGACTTTTAAAACGTAACAATTGAATACTCACTGGAAATCACTGAGCACTGTGGGGAGAGTTGGGAGCTAATTATTAAGAGATTGGGCTTGGCTGTGACCAGTACTATGAGCCAGCTATTAGGTATTGCTGCTACCACGTAGGAAATAAAGTAAATATATAGCATGATAAGGGTTTGTATTAAATTACAGCTGCACTTTTCCAGTTGATATAGCATATTCTTTAGGTTAACCAAAAAGCCTTGTTTTCTGCTTTTGAATATTTGCTGTATCTTATCACCTCCACTCTAGTATTCTACCATGGTGAGCATCTTCTAGCATGTACTCATATTCCTTTTTCGCTTTGATTCTAATTAAAAGGGTCGATGAGTATATTTGTTTTTTTCCTCTGTTAAGTATCCTGTTTCTTTGAGGTTGAAATGTCAAAATATAAATGGCTAGACTTTTTAGGCATTTGCCACTTAGAATCTGTTAAAAAATGATAATGATATCTTGCATTTCTTGTTGATTTAGGGCCTTTTGTATGTCAGTCACTGTGTAAGTTAGTTGATCTCACTTCCCTCCTCATTTTGTAGACGGCAGAACTGGGGTAAGAACCCAGCTGTTGCTAATTCTAAAGCCCGTGCATCTTGTCGTGTTCATGCTGCCTGTACTGAGTCATCCCATGGATCATCTTTCCCTTGTACAGTTTTTCCTGTAACCCTGCAATTGATTGGAAACCAAGTGTTGGATTGCAGAGGACTGAACTAACAGATCACCTCTCTGTACATTTTTAAGCAATCCAGGATCATTTCAAAGATGATCAAGTTGCCAATGTGTGGTTGAGCTAAGATGATTTTTCAGGTTGATTTGAACCCAGAAGCTCTGTTATTGACCTGTTTTCCTGTGTCAGTTTTGGAACGATGTGTATGTGCTTGCTAGTAGAATCTGTTCCATTCTTGATAATACTTGATGTCCTAGGAATATGTCAGACCATTTTTTGATAGTTTCGATGATTTAAAGCAGTGTGTAACAGCGCTAACATGGAAATCCTGTATTTTACTTTTCTCCATGCAGGTTGCCTTTGGGGATCAGTAATGACAGTAAAAAAAAAAAAAAGCTGTTGATTGCCTTGAATAGCAATAACTTCTCCCACCTCCCCCTACCCAGTTATCTTTTTTTTGCAAATAAAAGTACACTAGGAATTGATTCTTTGGCTTTTTTGGGGACAGTTGTTCTTATATTTATTTTTCTTTGATTTTATTTTTTTTAATTTTTAAAATAATATTTTTTAAAAGTTATTTATTTATTTTTGGCTGCATTGGATCTTGGTTGCTGCGCGTGGGCTTTCTCTAGTTGCGGCGAGCGGGGGCTACCCTTCCTTGCGGTGTGCGGGCTTCTCATTGTGGTGGCTTCTCTTGTTGTGGAACACGGGCTCTAGGCGTGCTGGCTTCAGTAGTTGCGGCACGTGGGCTCAGTGTTTGTGGCTCATGGGCTCTAGAGTGAAGGCTCAGTAGTTGTGGCTCACCGGCTTAGTTGCTTCGTGGCATGAGGGATCTTCTTGGACCAGGGATCGAACCTGTGTCCCCTGCATTGGCAGGTGGATTCTTAACCACTGAGCCACCAGGGAAGTCCCTATTTTTCTCTGATTTTAAAAAGCATTAAATAATAACCTTGTGGATCTGATTTAGACTGATCTCACTTTTTTCTCTTCTCCTCCCCTCTGCAGGATGATGAAGTGGTTCTGCAGTGTACTGCAACCATCCACAAAGAACAGCAGAAACTGTGTTTGGCCGCAGAAGGGTTTGGCAACAGACTTTGCTTCTTGGAGTCCACTTCGAATTCCAAGGTGGGATAAAGCCTTTTCAGGCTACTCAAACATTCGGGTTTTAATAGGGGCATTGAAGTTATTTATGGGCACTCTGCTCTTTTCTATGGAACAGAAACTAAAGGAAATTGAACAGTCTTTTCCCTATTCATTAAGCAAAGTTTCAGTTGAGCCCCTACTCTTTGCAAATAACTCAGATGCGATTGTTAACAGGAATAGCCAAAGTCCTTGCCCCGTGCTGTTTATATATAGTAGGGGAAAAGTAAACAATGTAAATAAGTGATATAATTTTAGAACCGATAAGGGCTGTGAAGAAAAGCAGAGTAGTAACAGGGTGGAGAGCGATACGGCAAGGACTCACCCTTTCACAAAGGGTGTTTAGGGAAGACCTTTCTGAGGCAGTGATATTTGAGCAGAATGAAGTGAGGGAGGGAGAAGTACTAAGTTCTTGACCTTTCTGGAAAGAACCACGCAATGCAAGGGCCCCTCGTTAGGAATGTGCTTGCAGACTGTTTAAGGAAAAACAGGTAAGCCACTGCAGCTCTAGTACCATGAATGGGGCCACTGGTGAGGAAAGGTGAAGGGCCTGTCAGCCCTTGGTTAGCAATTGAGGTTCCTTCCTAGTATAAAGGGAGGCCATTGGACCAGGTGAGCAATATAATTTGATTTAATATTTAAGTAAATATTCGATTTAGCTCTTCTGTGGATTAGAGGCTTTTGTGGGTTTTTTTTGGCTTAAACAACAGAAATTTATTTCTCACAGTTTTGGAAGATATAAGTCCGAGATCAAGTTGCCAGCATGGTTGGGTTCTGGTGAGAGATTAGAAGCTTTTGAAACGAGTAAGTTTAGAAGCAGTGAGAGCAGGTGGAAGGTGCCTGCAGAAGTCTGCAGGGCAGCTGCTGGGTCTTCAGATGAGAAGCAATGGTGGTGGGAAACTTGGGGGAGTTGAGAATAGACTTGTAGGATTTAGAGGATGTGCTGATAGATGACTGTGTAGAATAAAGGAAAGAGAGGAAATGAAGATGTTTCTGGGGGTAGAAAATCAACCAGAAAACAGTCAATTTAATAATGTTTTGTGTAGCACTTTTTAGTTTACAGAGTCCTTTGACCTGCATGATTTCATGTAATTGTCACAATAGGAGAATGTGTGCATGGTTATTGCTGTTATAGTCACTGTACACATGAGGACATGGGGGCTAGTAGAGGGCAGGTACTAGGCCAAAGGCTTCCTATGACTCAAAGCAAGTGTCGTCAATAGCTTTTCACACTTAACACCTCGGTCTTTTGGCTTCGAGTCCCTGATTCTTCCCTTTATATCACAGTACCCCTTTCATTACTCTGTGGAATAACATTGAGCAATGTATACATATGATTTATTTATTATAGTAATTTAATGCCAAGTCACATTATTAATATTGTAATGGTGGGTGACAAAACATTATGCATTTTATAGCCCTGCCTAGAATTATTTTTAATTTGACAAGTGTTTATTGAGCATTCTCTTTGTGAAAATTACCACAATAGGTATCAGTTGTGAAAAATATTCTTCTTAAAAAGAACTTAATAAGAATTTTAATATTTAGTGTTTTCCCTGTGGTTTCTGGAATTTTGTCGTGCCTAGAACAAGGCAGGCCAATTAGTTAGCTGGGTTTTTATTTTTCACTGTACTGGCTATGGTTATCTTGGTCCTTTAATATAAGAGCTGGTTTCCAGTACTAAAAATGAACTCTCCTCATGCTCTAGTTAGGTATGTCATGTAGCAGTCAAGGCACGGAAATAGGCTAGGCATTCATTTAAACTGGTTAATCTTGAAATAGATCAAGATGGAGGAGTAGGAGGAGGTGGAGCTCACCTCTCCCCACAAACACATCAAAAATACATCTACATGTGCAACAGTTCTCACTGAAAACTAATTGCAGACTGGCAGAAAGACTCCTGTATAGCCAAGGCTATAAGAAAGATCCTCATGGAATCGGGTAGGAAGGGAAGAGAAGTGATCAGGTTGGGACCTTGTGCCTTTGGGAGGGGACTCAGAGGAAAAGAGAGATACACGGGTGGAGATTTGCCCTGGGGAGTTAGCAGTTCCTGTCACATATTGGATGCCCCAGCCCTGGGGTCTGACACAGGGAAAATGAACCCCTTTGGCTGGTGGGAGGGCTGGTGGGACTCAAAAGAGGGCTATGGGAAGCCTGAATTTTGCCTGTGAGCAGTGTGCTTGTGCTGGCTTGCTCCTGAAGCAGGGTGGAGGGGGCAGATTGAAAACTGCTGAGATGGCTGCCTGTGACTGCCCCAGTGCACGCCACAGCCTGAGCCCAGCAAACACTCCGACCCCACTTACTATATATTAACAATGAACTCTCAGAAAGAGGAAACAAAAAACAATCCTGTTTAAAATTGCATCAAAAAGAATAAAATACCCAGGAATAAACTTAACTAAGGCAGTGAAAGACCTATACTATGAAAACTATAAAACACTGTTGAAGGAAATTGAAGATGGTACAAAGAAATGGAAAGATATTCCATTCATGGATTGGAAGAAATAATATTCGTAAAATGTCTGCTACCCAAAGCAATCTGCAGATTTAATTCAATCCCTATCAGAATACCCATAAAATTTTCACAGAGCTAGAGCAAATAATCCTAAAATGTATATGGAACTCAAAAAGACCTGAATTGCCAAAGCAATTTTGAAGAAAAAGAACAAAGCTGGAGGTGTCATGCTCTTTGACCTCAGACTATACTACAAAGCTACAGTAATCAAAACAACATGGTACTGACATAAAAAGAGACACATAGATCAATGGAGCAGCATAGAGAGCCCAGAAATAAATAAACCCAGGCACCTACAGCCAATTAATCTATGACAAATGAGGCAAGAATATACAGTGGAGAAAAAACAGTCTCTTCAGTGAGTGGTGCTGGGAATACTGGACAGCTACCTATAAAAGAATGAGAGTAGAACATTTCTTCACACTGTATACAAAATAAACTCAAAATGGATTAAAGACCTAAATGTCAGACCTTAAACCATAAAATCCTAGAAGTGAACATACGTGGAACACTCTAGTATACTCCATGTTAGTATACCTGAAACTAATATAATATTGTAAATCAACTATACTTCAGTAAAAGCTTACACAGTGATGCATGTCAATTATATCTCAAAAAAAACTGAAAAAAATTTTTGGAAAAAAAATAAACTGGTTAATTCTTCGCAGGGATACTTGGCTATCTAGTTGTGACTGTTGACATAGTGAACTGACCATCTCAACCATTTTTGTTGTTGTCGTGCTCTGTTATTGTTTTTCGGTTTATCTGAAAATTTGTATTTAAGATGAGATACTGAAGTAGTTTATCAAGCGTAGAATAAAATAGCAACTGAAGTCCAGTAAACCAATCTGAACTTTTTTTTTAAAGTTCTTACAACATAAATACTCTTTTCTTTCCCCTACTCAGATTACTTGATGATTCCCTACTGTGTGAGTTTTTTTTCATATCTCCATTTTACTTTGTTCTCCCTGACTTGTACGTCCTTCCTTTACGTTTCCTGCTGGTGAAATACTCCTTGCCCTTCAAAGCCTATCTCAAATAGTCCCTCCTCTGGGCTGTTTTTCTCTCTGTTTTTCTTAAGTGATTTATTTATATTTCTATTATATTGTTAGTTGGACTTAATTCTGTGTAACATCCACAGCATCTTCTCTCCCTGAATATGTAAGTATGTATACTCCCAGGTACCATACACCAGCTTCTAAATTCCCTGAGGACCTGGGTAAAGCTCATTTATTTTCTTATTTTTTAGCATGAAGCACTAGTGAGTGATTCATAAGATTTAATGGATTATTAAATTTGAAAGGCAACCACTAGTCTTAGGGCAATTTATTTTATAAAATAGACTTTTAATTTTCTGTAAGAGCAAAGAGTCAAAACTGTGGATTTCAGTTGACGTTTAAACTATCTAAGCCTGGGTGCAGATGTGTTTCATGCAGATATATCTGGATTTGACATTCATTGGTAGAAAATGAGAGATGGCCTTTTTTTTTAACCCCTCAAATTGGTGTCTCCTGCATTTATTATAAAGGTTGGGAGAACGGAATTATTGTTGGCATTGAGTAGTCAGTCACTGTAAATTATATACATATTCCTGGAAATGATCCCAGAAAAACCTTAAGCACAGAACCTTCTAATCAAATGCAAGAGTTACTTTTTCAGAAGACTGTTTCATTTTCCTAGGATATTTATTCAGGCTGATCTGTGCCTGAAAGAGAATGTTTCATAATTCCAGCATAGATTTTCTTGCAGAAAATGTAAGCATTAAATCTGATGATATGTTTAAATAGTTATTCATAATTATGGATATTTACTGCACACTCCTTATATGAATGACATTTTTGTTTCTATATTTTAGAATTGAAAAGTTGGGCTTTTGTTCTTTGGAACTAGTCATTTTCAGAGATACCCACCTTATTATTATTAAAAAGTTTATGGAGAAATGAGAAGTTATTAGGGAGGCATAGTTTTTAATCTCCTTGAATCTCCACATAAAAACAGACCTATGATGACGGCAAAACCTGAAACCCACAGACAATATAATATCTAAAGCAAACTAGGTGACAAGTTATCCCCACCTCTGGTATCAGTAAGTGTAGGGGAGGGAAGTGTAGGGGAGGTGACATGGTTTCTGCTGTCTCTGAAAACTGGTAACAGGTACTCACTAGAAGACATGGTGGGCCATTGTGAAACTAGAAGCTAACACTAGGAAGGAACAAGGGTACTGTGATAAGGATGGATGTTTCTAGAGCAATCTTGGCTTATGGACTTGTGAAACTAACCAAATAAGGCTCTTTTCTTGACAAAGCCCTGTTCTGAGGGAAATTGTTGGGAATCCAGTTCAGATTGAGCAGGGGGGTGGATAGGGGCAAAGGATAGAGAAGGACCAGGTGAAAGTGGGGCAGGGAAACAGCCAATAGATCTCATAATCAAAAAGCCTGGTTTTGAACACTAGATGAAAACAGCAGAACAAGTTGCTGTAGGACCCTGAAGCTACAAAAGCTATGCTGACCCACCCTCCTTTCCCAAGCGTACAAGGAAGCTCATCTCAATTTTTATCTGTTTATCTGGTGTGCTTTTGTTGCCTGTAGACATAATTCTGCTCCTTATTTGTCTCTTTTATATAACTATATATATAAAACTATATATATATAGTTATATGTATATGTAATTATATATAATCATATATAATTTATATATAATTGTGTATAATTTATAAATAATCACATATAATTTATGTATACTGTATAAGTGGAGTAATTAATTTACATTTATTCATATAATTATTTACATTTTTCCATTATGTATGTAGATGTAATTTTATATGTCACAGAGAAGAAGGAGCAGAATAGTATCTACAGGTAATCCAGGCCCACCAGACTTTCAACTGCAAACCAGGAATTTAAAACAACCATGATTAATATGCTAAAGGTTCCAATGGATAAGGTAGACTGCCTGTAAGAACAGATGGGCAATGTAAGCAGAGAGGTGGAAATTCTAGGAAGGAAGGAAAAAGAAATGCTGGAGATCAAAGACACTGTAACAGAAATTAAGAATGCCTTTGGGCTTATTAGTCAATGGGACTAATTAGTCAATGGGACTTATTAGTCAATGGGACGTCGCTGAGCAAACAGTTTCTGAGCTTGAGAGTATCTCAAAAGAAGCCTGCAAAAGTGAAAAGCGAAGAGAAAAATGACTGAAAGAAAAACCATAACAGAATTGAGTACCTAAGAGCTGTAGGACACCTACAGAAGTTCTCTAGAATCATGATGAAAGGAATAGAAGAAATATTCGAAACAGTAAAGACTGATAATTTCTGCAAATTAATGTCAGACACTTAACCACCGATCCAGGAAGTTCAGAGAACACCAAGCAGAATAAATGCAAAAAACCCCTACACATAGGCGTATCATTTTCAAGGTACAGAAAATTAAAAAGTCCAGAGAGAAGCCAGAGGGAAAAAACTTACCAATGGAGGAGCAAAGATAAGAAGTACATCCAACGTCTCAAAACACCACTGGAAACAAGAAGAAACTGGAGTGAAGTATTTAGTGTTGAGAGAAAAAAAGACTCTATACCACCCAGAATTCAATATCCTGCAAAATTACCCTTCAGAGTGAAGAAGAAAGACTTTCTCAGACAAACAAACATTCAGGATATTTTTTGCCAGTAGACCTGCTTTGTAAGAAATGTTAAAAGAAGTTTTGCAGTAATAAGGAAAATATATAGGTCAAGAACTCTAATCTTTAGCAAGGAAGGAAGAGCATCAGAGAATGAGTGGTTAAAATAAAATCTTTTTTTTTCTTATTCTTAATTGACCTAACAGATTGTTGAAAGTAGTAATAGCAATACTGTATTTAAATATATATATGTATTCATTTAATAATTTTCCCAACAGAAAGCTGGCTCTAGGTGCGTGGGCTTCAGTAGTTGTGGCATGAGGGCTCAGTAGTTGTGGCTCAAGGGTTTTAGAGTGCAGGCTCAGTAGTTGTGGCACGTGGGCTTAGTTGGTCCATGGCATGTGGGATCTTCCTGGACCAGGGCTCAAACCCGTATCCCCTGCATTGGCAGGTGGATTCTTAACCACTGTGCCACCGGGGAATTCCCTCACTTATTCTTAAGGAAGACACTATACCAATTCTTTATAATCTTTTTCAGCTGATTGATGCAGAAAGAATACTTCCTAACTCATTTATGAAACGGTTACTCTTATATCAAAATATGATGATGACATTACAAGAAAAAAAAACTACAGACAATATCTCTTTATACGTAGATATAAAAATCGTCAAGAAAATATTAGTAAATAGAATGCAATAATGTATAAGAAGAATCATACACCTTGACCACATAGGATTTATTCGAGGTATACAAGTCTAGTTCAACATTCAAAAATCAATTAATGTATCCATCACATCAACAGCAAAAGAAAAATCACATGATCCTATTAATAGATACAGAAATTGTGTTGGAAAAAATAACATGCATTCATGATAAAAAAAACCCCACAAAACTCTTAGTTCCCATGTAGTCTTAGTTTACTTTCTCAACTTGATAAAGATTATCTACAGAAAACCTACAGCTAATATACTTAATGGTGAGAAGCTTGAAGCTTTCCCACAAAGATCAGGAACAAGCCAAGAACATCCCCTCTCATCACTTCTTTTCAACATTGTACTGGAAGTCCTAGCTAATGCATTGAGACAAGAAAAGGAAATAAAAGGCCTACAGATGGGAAAGAGGGAAATAAAACTGTCTTTGTTCATAGATGACGTTATAAATCTATGTAGAAAATCTGAAAGAATCAACCAAAAACTCCTAAAATTAATAAGCAGTTATTGCAATATACAAATTTAGTATACAAAAGTCAATTGCTTCCCACTATACGGACAATAAGCAAGTGGAATTTGAAATTAAAAACACAATACCATTTATATTAACATGCCAAAATGGAATACTTAGGTATAAATCTAATAAAATATTATAATATCTCTATGAGAAAAACTACAAAACTTTGAAAGATATCTAAGAAAAATTAAATAGGTATTTTGTGTTCATGGATAGGAAGACTCAATACTGGCAAAATGTCAGTTCTTCCTGACTTGATCTACAGATTCAGTGCAATCCCTGTAAAAATCCCAGCAAGTTATTCTGTGAGTATTGACAAGCTTATTCTAATGTTTAGTTGGAGAGGGAAAAATAACCAGAATAGCCAACAGTGTTGACGGAGAAGAACAAAGTTGGGGAACTGACACTATCCAACTTAAAGTCTTGCTGTAAATCTACAGTAATCAAGACAATGTGATAATGGTGAGAGATTGGACCAGTAGATCAATGGAACAGAATCGAGAGCCCAGAAATAGACCCACAGATAAAGTCAGGTGTTCTTTGACAAAGGAGCAAAGGCAGTCCAATGGAGCCAAGATAGTCTTTTTAACAAATGGTGCTGGAACAACTGGCACCCCCCCCCATGCAAACAAGTGAATCTAGACACAGACCTTACACCCTTGACAAAAATTAATTCAAAATGCATCACAGACTTAAACGTAGAATGCGAAACTATAAAATCCCAGAAGATAACGTAGTTAGAAAAACCTAGATGATCTAGGGTATGTTGATGAGTTTTTAATTACAACAGCAAAAGCACGATCCGTGAAAGAATGGATAAGCTGGACTTCATTAAAATTAAAAACTTCTGCTCTGAGAAAGACAGTGTGAAAAGAATGAGAAGATAAGTCTCAGACTGAGAGAAAATACTTGGAAAAGGCCCATCCCAAAATGTAGAAAGAACTCTTAAAACTCAGAAATAAGGAAACAACCTGATTTTAAAAAATAGGCCAGAGGCCTTAAGACACCTCATTTAAGGAGATAACAGGTTTCCCCTGCCATCTGAAAGTAGAGCATTCCTATGAAACTTTTCATATGGCAAAAAACAAGCAGTTACCTTAGGACACATCTTGCTAACAGACGCACAAATTAAACTGAGATAAAGCACAGATGCTCACAGACACAGTCAAAGCTGTGGCTGCTTGATGCCGAGATGCTGAGTGTAGCTTCTGAGGAAGGACTGCGTGAAGAGTTTGGAGGCTTCTTACAAAACTAAGCATACTCTGACCATATGACCCAGCCATCATGCTCCTTGGTGCCACTCTTGTTGCTGATAGTATGGGCTGGATCTATAATGGCTTGCTGCAAGACGAAAGCTGAACGCTGTTTCTGCTTCTTGCCTTTGTTCGTAAAAGCAAAAATCCTCTTCTGATTTATTTTGATTAGCAAACAGGTACTAATGTAGATCTTCCCTAAAAGCAAACTGGCATAAAAATAGACTTTTGAAAAGCAGGGGATACCTGTATATAGATCACAAATAAGCACATGAAAAGTTGTTCCACGTCTTACGTCATTAGAGAAGTGCAAATTAAAACAATGAGATAGGCCCTCTGCCCCGCCGCTCGCTCTGTTCCTCATGCTGCAGCCCCCGCCGTAGCCGCCGCGGAGCCCACAGCCACCGCTTCTGAGCAGAAGATGGCTGTGCCTCCCACATATGCTGATCTTGGCAAATCTGCCAGGGATGTCTTCACCAAGAGCTATGCACTTGGCTTAATAAAACTTGATTTGCAGACAAAATCTGAGAATGGCCTGGAATTTACAGGCTCAAGTTCAGCCAGCACTGAGACCACCAGAGTGACGGGCAGTCTGGAAACCAAGTTACAGGTGGACCGAATATGGTCTGACGTTTACGGAGAAATGGAACACTGACAACACACTAGGCACGGAGATTACTGTGGAAGATCAGCTTGCACGTGGCCTGACGCTGACCTTCGATTTCATCCTTCTCACCAAACGCTGGGGAAAAAAAATGCTAAAATCAAGACAGGGTACAAGCGGGAACATTATCAACCTGGGCTGTGACGTGGATTTCGACATTGCCGGGCCTTCCACCCGGGTGCTCTCGTGCTGGGTTATGAGGGCTGGCTGGCTGGCTGACTACCAGATGAATTTTGAGACCACAAAGTCTCGAGTGATCCAGAGCAACTTTGCGGTTGGCTACAAGACCGATGAATATGAATTCCAGCTTCACACTATTGTAAATGATGGGGCGGAGTTTGGCGGCTCCATTTATCAGAAGGTGAACAAGAAGTTGGAGACTGCTGTTAATCTGGCCTGGACAGCGGGAAACAGTAACACTCGCTTCGGAATAGCAGCCAAGTACCAGATCGACCCTGACGCCTGCTTCTCGGCTAAAGTGAACAACTCCAGCCTGATAGGGTTAGAATATACTCAGACCCTAAAGCCAGGTATCAAACTGACACTGTCAGTTCTGCTGGATGGCAGGAATGTCAGTGCTGGTGGCCACAGGCTTGGTCTAGAGTTCCAAGCGTAAATGAATACTGTACAGTCGTTTAATTTTAAACTATTTTGCAGCATAGCTACCTTCAGAATTTAGGGTACCTTTTAATGTTGTATGCCTGGGATGCAGGTACCGCTATATATCATGTTAGACTTCCAGGTTAAAGGTGATTCAGCTTTAGGGTGTTACCCTTTCAGAGGTACAGAAGAAACCCAATTTCAAAAAAGGTCCTTTCAGCTGTAGACTTGAGGGGGAGCTTGCTGGCCCCTCTAGAGATGTCAGGTTTCTTTTTTACCTAGAAATGGCTGCAAGTGGAAGTTGGTAATTTGCAGGCACTTTGTAATTCGTAAATTCGTATTAAGTAAATGAATGAAATTGTGATTTCCTGAGAATGGAACCTTGGTCTCCTACCCTGATTGAGAAGAGGCTCTTTGATGGTGTATACAAACTCATCTGAAAGGGACTTTTTAAGGCAGGGACTTTTTCCACCCCAATCTGCCACCTCTTTTACACCAAAAGTAGTCTGCAGGGAGCGGTAGCTGTTTATTCTGTGCCACTTTGGGGTGGAGAAGGTGGATGTGATGAAGCCAGTAATTCAGGACTTAATTGTGTTTTTTCTCATGTTGTGTTTTTTGGCCCTTGCACCAGAGTATGAAATAGCTTCTAAGAGCTCCAGCTGCAAGCTGGGAGGAGTCTCTGTGACTGTAATCACATGGTGACAACACTCAGCATGTAAATTGAACTTCTCTTGTATTTACGCCACTCAGTTTATTTTTTAGGAGTTTAATGGGTACATTTTAGAGTCTTTCATTTTGTGTGGAATTAGTTCCTCCCCTTCAAATGCTGTAATTAACATCACTTAAAATAAAACTTGAATAAAATATCGAAACCTTAAAAAACAACAACAACAAAACAATGAGATTCCACTGTGCCTATTAGTTACCAAAATCCAGAACATTGACAATACCAGATGCTGAAAAGGTTGTGAAGCAACAGAAATTCTTACTCGTCATTGGTGGGAATGCGTAATAGTTCAGCCACTTTGGAAGACAGTTTGGAGGCTTCTTACAAAACTAAACATACTCTGACCACATGATCCAGCCATCATACTCCTTGGTATTTACCCAAAGGAGTTGAAAGTTTAAATGTTCACACAAAAGGTTGCACGTGGATGTTTATAGCAGCTTTATTCATAATTGTCAAAACTCGGAAGCAACCTGCATGTCCTTCAGTAGGTGAATGGATAAATAAACGGTGTTGCATATAGATAGTGGAATATTACTCAGTACTCAAAAGAAATAAGCTATCAACCCATGAAAAGACATGGAAGAAACTTAAATGCATATTATTGAGTAAAAGAAGCCAATCCAAAAAGGCTGCATACTGTAGGATTCCACCTATATAACATTCTGGAAAAGTCAAAAATATGAAGACAGTAAAAAGATCAGTGGTTGCCAGCTGTTAGGGAGGAGGGGTGAATAAGAGGATTTTTAGGGCAGTAAAACTCTTCCGTATGATATTCTCATGATGGATACATGCCATTATACATTGGTTAAAATCCATAGAATGTACAGAACCAAGAGTGAAAACTGTGGACTTTGGGTGATTAGATATGTCAGTGAAGGTTCATTTCTTATAACAAGTGTACCAGCTGGTGAGGGATGTTAATAATGACAGAGGCTTATTTAGCACGTCTGTGGGCAGAGTGATGGGAAAATCTTTGTGTTTTCCATTCAAATTTGCTGTGAACCTAAATATGGTATAAAATAATGCATTGAAATAAAAAGGACAACAGAAAATGTTAGGTATAAGAGAATGCACTTATAATAAATGACCCTGGGAAGAAAACCAAAGCTCAAGAACACTTGCCTGAAACCACACATTGAAAATGCATAGTGCCTATGTAGAAAATCACCTTCTTAGTTGGCCCAGACGGATAATCACAGTAAAGCTATTGGAGTTTAAGGGTAAAGAAAAAAAACCTTTTGAATCCAGGCAAAAAGACCAAGTCACTTTTAAAGGAAGGAAAGTCAGATTGCCATGATACTTATTTTTAAGACCAACGCTTTATGCCAAATGAAAATGGAGTAACACATTAAGAAACTTAGGGAAAGAAAATATGTGTCAAAGATGCTAGCCAACGTGACTTTGCATACAAAGGCCATAAACTATTAAGAAACTCTTTCTATCTGAAATTTACAAAGCACACCATTAAGTAAATGTTAGGTCAAAGGAGAAGTGTCAAGTAAAATGGAAGAATTTTTTAAACGTAATGAAAATGAGTGCATGATTATTTAGAATATGTGGGCATATCTAAGAAAGTTATCAGGAGAAAATTTTTAGCATTAAATGCATGTATTAATAAAAATTAAAAAGAAGGGCTTCCCTGGTGGCGCAGTGGTTGAGAGTCCGCCTTCGATGCAGGGGACACGGGTTCGTGCCCCGGTCCGGGAAGATCCCACATGCTGTGGAGCGGCTGGGCCCGTGAGCCATGGCCGCTGAGCCTGCGTGTCCGGAGCTTGTGCTCCACAACGGGAGAGGCCACGACAGTGAGAGGCCCGTGTACAGCAAAAAAATAAAAAAGAAAAAGAAAATAAATGGATTAAACAAGCAGATAAAAAACTAGAAGAATAACAAAGTAAACAAAAGAAAGCAACAGGATAGAATTAATAAAGATTAAAAGGAAATTGATGAGTTAATTTAAAAATTGGTTCTTTGAAAAAATTCAACAAACTAAGATAAAGGGAGAAAGTACAAATATTCTTGTGTGTTAGAAGTTACATAAAGGTACAAAAGGGAAAACAGTCACAGCACAGTAAATTAAATCCTAAGGGACCATTTGCTCAATTATATGCAGGTAGATTTGGAAATCTTCATGAAATGAATCATTCTGTAGAAAAATTAAGTATACTTCAGAAAGTCTAAACAGACTAATTGTCATAAAATAAAGTAATAAAAGAATTTCCTGACAAGAATTGTACCAGGGTCAAATAAACCCCTTCTTAACTATGCAGCTTAAAATATTCCAAAGATAGGAAAAGAAGGAAAACCTCTAAATTTGTTTCATTGAGTAAGTATAACATGGATTCCAAAATCCTAAAAAATTATTTTGGAAAATTATAGAACAATTTTACTTAGGAATATTGATACACAATTCCAAAATAAAATGTTTTAACAGAAAACAATGTTGCATTAAAATATACCTCATGACCAAGTGGGGTTTATTCCAGGAATCCCAGAGGGGCTTAATACCAAAAAATCTATTAGTATAATTCTTCATATTAGTAGAGCTAAGGAGAAAAATTCTTTAGACATCCCTGAAGGTAGGGAAAAGTCTCTTGACAAAATTTAATATCTATCTATGTTTCAAAAAATAATAAAATAGGAATTGATGGATAGCTCCTTAACATTTATTTTACAAACGCACATACGTATACACACACACACTTGCACACTTCAGTTCAAAAGTCAGCACCTTATTTACTGGGGGTGGGACCCTAGTGGTTTGTTTATTTTCACATATTGTATGGTTTTTATTTATATGAAATATCCAGCGTAGGCAAATCCATAGAGACATAAAATGGATTAGCGGTTGCCAGGTAAAGTTTAATGGAGGGTGATTGCTTAATGGGTCCCTGATTTCCTTTCGGGACGATGAAAATTTTTTGTAGCTAGTTAGTGGTGATGGTCGCACAACGTGGTGAATGTGCTAAATGTCACTGAACTACACACTTAAAAATAGTTAACATGGTGAATTTTATGTATCTATTTGGAGTAGACATTAATTCCTTTTACTTTTTAATTGAAGTATAGTTGATTTGCAATGTTTCAGGTGTACAGCAAAATGATTCTGTTATACCTCCTATATATATGTACATATATATGTGTGTGAATATGTATATACATATTCTTTTTCAGATTCTTTTCCATTACAGGTTATTATAAGATAGTGAATGTAGTTCCCTATGCTATATAGTAGGCCCTTGTTGTTTATCAATTTAAAATATAGTAGTATGTATCTGTTTTTTTAAAAAATAAATTTATTCATTTTACTTATTTATTTTTGGCTGCATTGGGTCTTCGTTGCTGCACTGGGCTTTCTTTAGTTGCTGCGAGTGGGGGCTACTCTTCCTTGTGGTGCGCGGGCTTCTCATTACGGTGGCTTCTCGTTGTGGAGCATGGGCTCTAGGCGTGTGGGCTTCAGTAGTTGTGGCTCGCGGGCTCTAGAACACAGGCTCAGTAGTTGTGGCACATGGGCTGAGTCACTTAAGGCGAATTCTTAACCACTGTGCCACCAGGGAAGCCCCAGCATGTATCTGTTAATTCCGAATTCCTAATTTATCCATCCCCCATGCTTTCACCATTGGTGACCGTAAGTTTGTTTTCTGTGTCTATGAGTCTGTTTCTGTTTTGCAGATAAGTTTATTTGTATAATTATTTTATTCCACATATAAGTGATATCATATTGATATTTGTCTTTGTCAGACATACTTCATTTAGTATGATCATCTCTAGGTCCATCTGTGTGTTTTACTGGAGTATAATTACTTTAAGATGTTGTATTAGTTTCTGCTGTATAACAACGTGAATCAGCGATATGTATACCTATATCCCCATACACTAGTTGCTTGAAGTGGACGTAAGTTAAAGATGGACGTTCAGTATCTCTGCTGTGCATGTGTGTTGGAGGGACAAGCCAGTGTTATTAGACATAGAGACTTAAGTTTGGATGTGAAGAGGTAAAGCATCTCTAGTTGCAGATGATCTGATTATATGTCTAAGACTACCAAATGAGTCAGTGGAAAAACTACCAAAAATGGACTTATGAGAGACATCTATAGGACAGTGAGTTATAAAATCAGTGTACCAACAGCCTTCATATATGCAGACCAGTTAGAACGTACACTGAAAGATACACATATATGGAATGATGCTTGTACACACGTACATACCTACACAGATACAAACTCAAGTTTACATTAAGTTCAAAAGGGGACCAATGATTGTCTTAGGCCAATCATTTATTAATAGTAATGGAGTGGTCCCTCGAAAAAGAAAATTCGTTAAAAAAAATAGGATTCTTGTTTAATGATCTTATTGCTACACATATAATTTTCTGGTACTACTCTTTTTGTGGACTCAGGACGGATATAGTAAGAGGATCTTTAAGATTTGTTTCAGCCCAACACTCCAATGATTCTATATTTCTAAGACTGGTCCATACTTACCGTACCTATAAAACAATACTATTGATTTTTATTAGGCCTCCAAAAAGGAAGTTGAGCCTTTTAGGTAGAACAATATCAAGAACTCTTTCTTCCAATTCCTATGGCATCACTTTAATTAAAAGTATATCTTCCCATAATGGAACATGATAGAGCAATATTTTATCTTCAGTGACTTCTCATTTCAGGATATTATTCACCATCATAAATAATGCATTAGTATATTAATGATGCATAATAGTTGTGATATTCCAGATGAACTGCTGCTCTTATTCAAGTGAGAATTTTTGAATAATAAAAATGTCAGTATAAGATAAATGCTGGATGATGTAAGAAAGATTCACTTTAAAAATCAAGTTTATAAAACATTTTAAATATCAGATGCTTTCTCAGTGTTTTTCGTAAAAATTAATTGAGGTAATAAAACATAATTATAGGAAAATAAATATTAACATTATTGCCGTTTTGTTCTATTTATTCATGGTGACTTTCACAGAATTTTGGGCAAAAGGGAGGTAAAAGACCAATGTGTTTGGGAAAGAACATAAATTATTAATAGCATTGTTTGTTTCTCAGAATCCTTGTGTTTTAGTTATATAATTATTTTTCCCCAATACATTAAGAGGAAAACAAAGTACGTGGTAGGTGTGGCAGAAAGGAAGTACCCTAATAATGTATGACTATCTAGTCTATAAGGAATAAATGATTGCTTACTTAAAGTTCTGATAAAACAGAAAAGTTATAAGAAAATGTCTAACAATTTTTGGCAGATCATTCTATTGGCCAGAATGGAACTGTTTGTTAAATTATAATTTATAAGTTGTGTGGAAATAATTCTTCAGTGTTTTAAACACATATTGATGCTGCTTACCCAGTTAGGAAAGGGTGGTGACTTGAAAGAATAAAGATGATGACATAATTGAAATCCCCAAAGGAGGAAGCATTTTATGGAATACTTGAATAATACAGCATCAGTAAATTGTCTTAGGAGCTAAAGACTCATTCTTGGAATAGTTTAAAGATTTTAAAGAAATTCTCATTGTAGTCAAAAATGAGCTTCTGGTCAGTGTGTCTCAAAATAAAATGAAAACTTAAGAAAACACTGAAATCTTAGACTGAAAAACAATTGAATCTAAAATCTGGGAGAGGTATCCACTAATTATAAGGTAGATGGAACCAGTTGGAGAAAAACCTACCTGGAATTCACCTCTGATACACACGGGTTTACCTCAAACACTAAGGAAAGATTGGCAGGCACTTCAGTCCATCGAGCCTGCCTCCGACCCACAGGCTGTGCTAAAATGCATAGTGTGAACAAGCAGTTCTTTGTAACCTCCACTCCTCTGTCCCATCAACTCAGATTCCCACCAAATGGCATGGGCATTGGTAGGCAGGAAGCTGGCGATGACCCAGTGCATTTCGGAAGCGTTAGTCCTCTCAAAGTAGTAAAGGCATATGCGGAGATAGGAACAGGATTGTGGAAGTATAGTCTCGGGAAGGAGAAGCTGCTGAGTTAGAAGATCAGAGCTGAATTGAGTGAGAATGCCTGTTTAAAAAAACAAAAAACAAAAGGGCTTGCACACCATCTTTTTTTCTAGATCTGAGAGTATGATTTAACCATCACTGGAGTGAACACACTGCAGCAAATTGTTACCTAATACAGGGGTTGGCACACTTTTTTCTATAAATACTTTGTGAATCAAATGTTTTGTTTTCTTTTTGTTAGAACTACTCAGTTCTTAGAACATCGTGGCATGAAAACAGCCATAGGCAGTATGTAAACAAATGAGCCTGGCTGTGTCACAAAAAACACCTGTATTTATGGACACTGAAATTTGAATTTCTTATTATTTTTATGTTTATAAAATATTACTTCTTGTGATTTTTTTAACCATTAAAAAAGGTTAAAGAACTCTTAGTTCATGGGCTGTACAGAAACAGAGAGTGGACCAGATTTGGCCCATGGACTATAGAGTGTCTCTCCCTCATATAACATGTGGAAAATACTATATTCCTAAAGGAGAAGCTAGAACAAATACTGTAGGAGCAATAATGAAAGATATTATAGAAGAAAAATGTTCTGCCTGCAGGTTAGATATACTCACCCTGTTCTCTAGTTGGGAAAGAATACTCTGGGTGGAGCTAATAGTGAAGTTTTAGGAATGTAGAGGCGTGGCATTTGAGTGGGACTCCTTGACAGATGGTAATTAATAAGTTAATGAATGTGTTTGACATATGAATGAATGAAAGAATAAATGAGTATAATATAAATGTAGATAAATAGAGTGTGATGTGGAAGGATGCATATCAGAAGGAGGACAAGGACAAAGGGCGGAGAAGAAGAGGCATTTGTCAGTGACTGGGAATTCCCAAGTGTTCTTTTGGGCTTGGGGCAGGGCTTCAAATGCCATGCAACCAGCACAACTATATTTGAAAGATAAGGAGAGCTACTGAATGCTCTAGAATGGTGGATTGTGTTATTTCATCCTCTATTACTACTAAAGATGAGCAAAGCCAGACACTAATTAAAATGGTCAGGACAGATTGTAATCAGTAATATACTATTGCAGTAGAGAAGAGAGTCCAGCACGAACTGAACTCAGTGTCAATTCGTACAGACTTTCCTGGGTATTTTAAGAGGAGAATGAGGGAATCGGGAGGGGGGGCACATGGGGACTCAGTAGGGTCAGGGAAGGGAAAAATTGCAAAGGGTTGGTCGACATAAATATTGGTTAGGCCAACTGTGTCTGCTAGCTGGTAAGTATTGAAGTTCAGATTCTGTTCTCCCAGGGAGACTGGGAGACAGGGGTGCCATCCTTCCTGATGATTACATTTCAAAGGAATAGCTTTCAGGTACTTGAGAAAGACACCCTTGAGTTGTAGGAGATATTAGTATATAGGAAAGGGACAGAGGAAGGATTCACAGTTGGAAGGCCTTTTAGTAAATGCGCTAAGAGAGGTTGGTGGGGCCTGTTGTCAGGTGTTGGCTGTGGCCTTGAGCTTTCTCATGGAGGCCCTTTCAGCGGGGGCTAGAGTCACACTAGGGTTGTGTCCTTGAGCCATTAGAAACTATGTTCGTGCTTATGTCTCTCAATGTGAGTTTGGCAGGGGGCAGGGATGGACAAAATCATCTTTGTTGAGAGTCTTTGGTTTTTATAGGCCAAGGTTGAGACCTAGTTGAAAAGAGGATTTAGAGGCACCTGGGGAGAGTTTGGTCAAAGAGCGAATCTTTGTCATTTCATACTGATCTGTATATTTAGACACACATAAACTTCCCTGGAGGTGTAATCAGTCCAGCCTGATCGAGTTTGCTGGAAGACAGCTTGCCTTTGAATATGCTCTGTTCTCTTTCTCCCTGGAACATCCTTGAGTAATTCTTCACCTAAAGGAAGCCTGTTCATCCTTTAGGCAGCTGTCAAATTTGCCTTCCTTTGTGAAGCCCTCCTGCATTTATTTCCATCCCCTCCTCCCTGAAAAGATACTTCTTTCTTTTATCCTCCCTTCCTTTCTCTTTCCTTTCCTTCTCCTTTCTCTTCCTATCCACTTCTCCTCTCCCCTCTCCTCCCTCCCTCTCTCTCTCATTCAGGCATAGTGAATTCCTTCTACTGTACCTCTTGCTGCAAAATCACATGACCCTTTACATTTTGAAACTATTATGAAATAATTACCAGGAAAACACCTACAGGCAGAGGCAACATCTCATTCATCTTATATCTCAAGTTTTTTTTTTTTTTTTTTTTTTTTTTTACTGTATCTTCCAGAGAATGCACAGACATAGTCTTCCTGCTTCAAGGAAGTTAATTTAATGTTTTTCACGTTACCAGAGTAAATATTCATATTTGTGACAGTAATGATGCTTAATCTTAACACCGATTGACAATGGAATTGGTATCATGCACTTTCATTAATAATTTACTATTTTCTGTAAAGGATAAAGCTAATCTGAAAGGGCTGCCTACTGTAGGATTCCAACTATATGACACTCTGGAAAAGGCAAAACTATGGAGACAGTAAAAAGATCAGTGTTTGCCAGGCGTTACGGGAAGGGTGGGATGCATAGGTGGAGCACAGAGGATTTTTAGGGCAGGGAAACTGTTACAGGAAGGGGGACCCCTTCCAGGGCCTGAGAGTGGGCTCTTGTCTAACACTCAGAAATGTGTCTGAGGAGACACACATGCTGACAAAGCAAAAGACTTTGTTGAAAAGGGGCACCTGGGCAGAGAGCAGGACGGTAAAGGGATCCAGGAGAACTGCTCTGCCACGTGGCTCACAGTCTCAGGTTTTCTGGGAATAGGGTGAGTTTCTGGGTTGTTTCTGGCCAGTCCTCTTGCTTGACCCATATTTGGTCTGACTCAGGGTCTTTCCTGGTGATGCACGCATCTCTCAGCCAACGTGGATTCCAGAGCAAAGGATTCTAGGAGGTTGGCAGGACATATTATGGGCTGCCATCTCCTCCCTCCTTTTGGCCCCTCCTGAATTCTTCCAATTAGTTTTCGGTGGCAGCACCATGTTTCTCATTGGGACCTGCAGTTGTGAGACAACTCATGTAAGTGGGTATCATTGTGCTGGCCGAGGCGGGCAGTTTTGGTCAACAGTTCCCTAACAAAACTGTTCTGTGTGATACCATAATGGTGGATACAAATCATTGTACATTTGTCAAAACCCATAGAATGTACAGCATCAAGAGGCAACTCTAATGTGCAAACTATGGGCTTTGGGTGATAATCTAATGTTTCAGTGTAGGTTCCCTGATTGTAAGAAGTATACTACTCTGGTCAGGGACGGCTGTGTGTGTTGGGGGGTAATATGGAAACTCTGTGCCTTCTCCGTTTTTCTCTGAACCTAAAACTGTTCTAAAAAAATAAACTCCACCTAAAAAACCAAACCAAACAAAAAACTCTCAATTTTGTCAGTAGGGAAGTTGATACTTAACTTGTATCAATTTCAAACAAGGTAGTTATACTGCATACAGTGAAACTATAACCATACTTATTAACAAAAATCCCAGGAATATAATGTTGGGGAAAAATAAAAAATTACGGATGGACGTATACAGTATGATACCATTTATATCATGTTACAATATGAAAAACAATTCTGAAATTAGTATTACAATGTAGACATCGGTAGTAAAATTCTGAAAAAATGCCCTTGAATTATAAATATTAAATTCAGCAGAATGGTTATAACTCCTTCAGGGGAACAAACAGAATAAAATCAGGGCTGGGTACCTGGTTCACTTCACCTGTGTATGTAATAATTTACTTTTTAGCTGGCTGTTGAAACATGGGTGTTTATTGTAATCCTTTCATACCATTTTGTATTTCTGAAGTTCTTCATTAGAAAATAGCTTATGGAAAATGATGCTTGATTCGTAGCCAGAAGATTTTGAAAATGATCAGTAAACACTCAAGTAATGAATCTGGGATTTGATGTCGTGAATAATATTTTGTCTTGTTAGATTTACGTTCTCAAGGTTATGCCTTAAAAGCCTGCGGCAGAAATTGCTTGGCTGGAAATGATCGTAGTTCAGGGTTTAGTGTAGGGGTAAGATAGTCAACTTGGTGAACAGGAATACAGGAATGGAGAAGAGCTAAGGGTGTTTGTACTAGAGAAATATACTGCAGCTGTGGGAAGTAACCAGCTGCGGTTTGGACTTACTTTTCAAGCCACTAGTAACTGAAGTTTACCACCAGACTTTTAGTTCATAAGCCTCAGTTTGCATAAAACATATGACCTAAGTCGGGGTTCACGATTCACCCAGTCTCCCACACTTATGGAGCTATTGACTGTGCATGGCATTCCTTTCTAATTTTCCCAAAGTTTCTCAATATTTTTTTTCAATTCCAGGAAGCTACTACCAATCAATCTGCACCTGAAATGAAACTGATTTGCCATCCTGGGTTAGTCAGGAGAAGCTAAGTTATGCTTTTGTAAGAAAAAACTATGAACCCCGAAGTCTCAGTGATTTAATTTGTGTACATGTCACATGTCTACCACTGGTTAGGGGGTCCTACTCCAGGTGGTGACTCAGGAGCCCCAGGTAACATTCCATGTCTAGAATGACTTTAAGTACCATGGCAGGGGAAGAAAAGAGTATGGAGAACTAACTTCCTTTTCTGGGTGCTTTGTTCCCAAGGAGATACGTCATCTCTGCTGACAGCTAATTGCTCAGAGCTAATGGTCTGATCTAACTGTAAGGGAGCTGGGAAATTTGAGGGATCGCATGTCTGTTAAGCAAGTAGTATGTGCTTTTGCCACTTGGGCTGAAACTCTAGATTAGGCTTACTGCTGTTTAGAGGATTACAGTCAAAAGGAAGTGGGCTGGGTACAGGGTGGGACAGAATATAACATGGTATTCTGAGTGTATATAGTGTAATATAATTTAGGAAATTTAGAATATTGAAGGTTTTTGTTTAAAGATCTCCTGACTCAATCATTTAATTTTATAAATGAACAAAGTGAATCCTAGTGACTCGCTCCAAGTTATAGAGATAGTTCATGGCAGTATTGGGGCTCGACTGAAAAAGAAACCGAACTGTCAATATATAGAGAGAATAATATGACTGTCTACAGGGAAAATCTAAGAGAATCTACAGATTAATTATTAGGAGTAATAAGATCATTCAGCAAAGTTTCTGGATATAGGATTGATACACACTAATATCACTATATTCTTGCAAAGCCAAGTAGAAAATTTAATAGAAGAAAGTTATTCACAATAGTATCAGAAATGATAAGACATGTGGACCAAATGTAAAATGGACGCATGAAACCTCTGGTGAAGACGTCAGTCTTACTGACAAGACATGAGGGAAGAACAGAGTAAAAAGATTGTATTCTTTGGCCAAACACATACGTAATAATAGAAACTAACAAAACTGGTTAATACATAAACATGTACAAAGAATGTAGATTTGTAGAGAGTGATAGCCTCCTCACTGAATATGTATTGTCAGTGTTTGGCTAATATTTTGAAAAGGGAAACAACACTTTAGGACGTGTTAACCTGAATATAATATTTTAGAACTGTATTTTTTATACGTACTCTCCATTTGCTAGCATTATGTCTGTCAAAAAATACCAGAAGATGTTAAAGTGATAAAAAGAGTCGAAAATAGATTTTATAGTTACCATAAAAAACAGATTAAAGGTTTGTGTTTGCCTTGTTTGGCAAAGAGAATCAATTTGATAGCGTCAAAAAATACCATAATGGTATTTATACCCATGTGACATTTATACGTGATGTGCCCATGGACCATTATTAGCATAATGCCTGTTTCTCAGTATCTTTAGCTGTAGAATGTGTGAGATAATTGTACTTACCTTATGCTGTCATTATAATGATAGTATGAGATAAATAAAAAGTTCTTTGAACAGCGTCCATTGTAAATGCACAGTAAATGCAACCAGTGGTTTTTACTGTTTACTATTATTATTTCTGTTATTACTAATTAGGATGCCATTCAGTTATTTTCCATCACTACAGAAAATTCAATGTGAGTAGATTCTAAAAATGAGTTTGGATAGGTTTACAGAAGAGTTTCTTTCTCCTAAAATGAATTGAGTCAGCATAACCTATAAACAGTGTTGTAGATTTTATATTTTCAGAAGTAACAGAGTTTGACTCATTTTGGATATTTACTAGTTTTCCGTTAGAAAGAAGGACCACCCCCCCTCTTTCAAATTTCATATGTGTTCTGTGAGTTTTTGAAGAGTTTGTTAATTAATCAATTCAACAAATATTAATTGAGCATTTAGTAAGTTTTAGGCTCTTGGGATCAAGTGATGAATAATACATGATCCCTGCCGCTGTTGAGCTTTCAACAGGTGGGTTATTTGCATTTTAATTAATTATTGAAAATGCAAGCTGGTGTGGAGATAGGAAGTCAGTCTTTATTTACATGTCATAAGCACTATTTAAGGTCCAGTACAAGATTCTGATGGAACCTACGGGAAGGTTACCTTGCTCAATCTTAGGGTTTTGGGTAAAGTGATGCCTAAGTCAGACCCTGAAGGATAAGTGTAGTTATTTTGGGGAAGAACTTAGAGATTAGCAGACCATGGCTATACAGAAAGCATATTTATTAGAGCTACATAGAGGGTAGTTCACCCCTTATAAGGAAATATTACTTACATGTGTTTGAGTTATCTTTGGGTTTGCTCTTCGGACAAACACAGAACTGTTCTAATAGACTCATTTCTCATAAATACCCAGCTTACCTAGAGCGTGAGATAGGTTTTTAAGGTTTAAGTCAGTTTTCTAAGGATAATTGAACACATTTGGAATGGTGTTTGAATGGAACCAACTTCTGAGATACGGCTTTTAAAATATTGACATCTTCTATCCATTGAATATATTACCTTTCATTATTATTTACTTCAGGGAGTTCACTGCATTGACTCTCCCATTTTCATTTCTGTTGAATAAACTGAAATAGGTAATATTGGTAAGCGATAAGTTAAATAGTTTAAAATCAAGAAGTTAAGGTAGTAAACTTACTAGTACGGTATGATGATGCGTCTCCTTATATATCTAAACATACGAAATGATCCCTGTGTGCTAAAATTTCGTTTCAGTTCATGTTTAAAAATTGTTTTGTTCATTTTTGGTTAAGAGGTACTCTCCAGTAATTTTCCATCAGTGCTAAAGACTGTAGTGTTAGCAACTTTCAGACCCATGAGAGTAAAGTAATAGAAGCTTTTAGGAATAACTTTAATAGTTTTTTCTTGCTTGCTTAATCTTTGATGAGTAAACAGTGACTTGAATTAAAATATACATGTTATTTACCTTAGTTGGTTGCAGTTGATGGCATATTAATGTTGCAGGTGTGTAGGGGCTGATCATGAGAAAAGCTTACTTTATTAAGAAGACTTATAAGGCAGTGTGTGTTGGTCTTGCTTTGGTGTAGCAGGCACACGGGTTGTCAGCAGAGTGTTTGTACTGAGTTTAATTAATGAAATAGACTATAGTAGAACTTAAAATATGGAGCCCCCTTTAAAGTTCAAAAACCTTTCAGGACTTTAACATCGTAGTAGTTGTATGTTTGGTGTCTGTTGCGAAAATGGAACATGACTAAAAATACTACTGTGAGTTCAGAAACACTATTGAATATTTAAATAAAATGTTGTCTTTGGTTAATCAAATTTTAAAATAGTATATGCAATTCATATACACACACATATAAGCATTAACTTTCAAGATGTGTAATTATTCAGTATCAGACATGCTTTAGGAATGTGTGGTGGTTTCATTTTTTTTTAATCATCCCTAATTACATGCCCACAGATTGGCAATCACTGAATTATGTGTTGGAGATTTCAAGAAGCGTTGATTAACCTAGGGCATAACGTCTTTGTGAGAAGAGTTACTGAAATAGAATTAAAGTGTATGGGTTTGGTTGTTTTTTATTTTTTGAGGGGGACATGGAAATTACTTAAATAAAATGTTCTTTTAAAAATTGTACTTATAGTGTTTGGGATAAGGATGGAGGCAGAAAAGCCTCCATTGCTTCGTACAGTCATCTTCAGTATCATGTAATGAAAAATCTAATCTGTATTGGTGCAAGAGGGATGGGGTCCAGAAAATTTGGGAAAAACCCATAGCAGGTCTTGGTGGTATATTTCACACTGCCAGCAAAATTCACATTGAGATTCAATTCCTTGAACAGAAAATGTGATGTTTTAGATAACGTGAAGAGACATTGAAGTGTGGGTTATTTGCATTTTAGTTAATTATTGAAAATGCAATAATTTCTCATGTATAATTACCACCATGTAGGTTTTGGAGGTACCATAATTTCTGGAGTATTCTAAACATTGTAAGGTAATATTTTAACATTCTTTATTGCCTAACGTTTCCATGAAAATTGTCTAAAATGAATGTTTACTTGATCTTTTAGGAAATGTGGTAACTTTCTGTAAAAAGGGGAAAAAATCAGTGCCATGAAATTCATAGAGTTTTTTTGTGTTTAAAATAAATTCTTTAACTTAATTCATTTAATAAACACTTTATTGAGTGCCTACTATGTGCTAAGCAATGTCCAAAATCATGGTGATAGACAGTGATTGAGATGGAGTTCCTCATCTTGTGATCTTTCATTCTAGTGAATGAAGATAGAAGATAAATAATTTGGTTAACAATTAGTGATGCATACTGTGGAGGATAAGGTGGTGGTAAATGATAGGGTGACCCCATTCGATTGCTTTGGTCATAGAAGGCCTCTCTGCCAAATAACCAGAAGGAACCAGATGTTGGACGTGTAGAGGAAGGAGAATTGTAGGCAGATAGAAGAGATGGCGTGAGGACTTTAAGGTGGGAATGAGCATGGATTGTTCTGAGGACAGAAAGAGGCTAGCATGGTTGGAATCTAACAGGTGAAGTGGGTAAGTGACATGAGATGAGGTCAAAGAGATAGGCAAGGGCCAAATCATCAAGGGCTTTGCAAGCTAGGGAATGAGATTTGGGTTTTAAGTTCAGTAGAAAGCTGCTGGATCGTTGTAAGCAAGTGTGTTCCATGATTTATGCTTCTAATTTTTGTACTGGTTGCACGTGACGAGAGGATTAGAGAAAACAAATGACAGACGCTTAAACTGGGGTGGTAAAGGTAATAGGAGTAATTGGATTCAGAATCTGTATTGCATTGGGTTTAAGAGGTAAGGGAAAAAGGAATCACAGGATTCTGGGATTTGAGTATATTGTTGAGATGAGAAAGATGGGTGGAAGGCATAGAGAAAGGAGGACATTAATATTGAGTCCTATTTTGACTGTGCTGGATTTATGACATCAAGTAGAGACATCAAATAAGCAGCTTAATATCAGCCTGGAGTCCTAAGGAGACGTCAGGTCTAACGACATAGATTTGAGAGTCATTGGGTTATATTGTGGTACAGTAAGTCCCTTACATATGAACGAGCTCTGTTCTGAGAGCACGTTTGTAAGGCCAATTTGTTCGTTAAGTCCAACAAAGTTAGCCTGTATAGTACTGTACTGTAATAGGTCTATAATACTTTTCACACAGATAATACATAATAGACAAACACAAAGTATAAGGAAAACATTTTTAATCTTACAGTACAGTACCTTGAAAAGTACGGTAGCACAGTACAACAGCTGGCATACAGGGGTTGGCATCGAGTGAACAGGCAAGAAATAAAGATACTGTTCTACTGTACTCTATTCAGTACTGTACAGTAAAGTACACAAAAGCACAGCCACTTACAGAGTATGCATGCACGTGACAATGTACACCAGACATGTGAACTAACTTACCTGATTGGACCTGCAAACACAGGTTTGCATCTTTGAAAGTTCACAACTTGAAGGTTCATGCACAGGGGACATACGGTATTCAAAACCATGGGTTTGGGTGAGAATCCTCTGGGGGAAATTTGTGAATACAGAAGAGCAGGGGGCTCAGGGCAAGTACTTCCAACATTAAGAATAGATCTGAGGGCTTCCCTGGTGGCGCAGTGGTTGAGAGTCCGCCTGCTACCTTGCAACAGAAAAAAAAAAAAAAAAAAAAAAAAAAGAATAGATCTGAAAAGAATGGCTCAGCAAAGGAGACAGTTTTTTTGTCTTCTAAGAATATAAAAATCTTTCTTGGAATCTTTATTGTCTAAATAAACTAGGAGAATGGTCCGTGAGTTTAATAATGCACAAAGTCATAGGGGACTAAAATGTAAATGCCGTATACAGTTGACTTTTAGTGGTAGGTGTGTTTTGTTGCTGCAAAAGTTGAAAAGTGCATGATGAACACAAAACTAAAATCAACACCTTTGGAAATTAAAAAAAAAAGAGTCATATTTGGAAAAAGTAAGGAATATAAAAGGAACAAAGCAGTTGTCAAAAAAATGATAAAAGATATAATTATAGTCCTATTTCCTATGTGGGAGAAGAAAGAAAAGAAACTAATAGAAAACTCCATCCCAGAAGTAGAAATACTTGAGAGGGGGAAGAAGATTGATGTGTAAAGAAAAGGAGGGAAACGAATAAAAGAAGACAAAGCCATGAGGCTGGTCTGTAGATTTAAATAATTGAAGGGGGGCTGGAGGTAATCTTTGTGCTCTGCCCTAACAAACTGCAGGAACAGGTAAGGCATAAAGTCTTCGGTGTGTTTTAATGCTGAGTAATGACTTCCATAGAAGTTAAAATCACCATCCACCATTTTTGTAATAGCCTCCCCACAGAAAAGTATGATAAAGATGGGTGTTAGGCTTAAAGACTTGGGTGTACTTCTAAAACCCAGGAAGAATAAGTATTTCAAATAATTTTAAAGCATTTTTAGAAGAATCACATCAACTGGGCGTATATAGTAATGGCTTGATTCAGAATAAGTTTGAAGCACGGCAGCCACCCTGAATACCTTCAATTTTGAAGTTTCTTAGTTTTAATAAAGGTATTCTGGAACTCATGTTGAGAATTTCACTGTGAAAGAGTATTCATCATGTATTGGAAACACTCAAATATAAGTTTAGTATTTGGATTCCTTTAAAAGGCCAGGCTTTTTCTTTATGTGTTTGTGTGTACATGTGTGTATATATGTATACACACACATATATACATATATATGTACAAACACATATACGCACATATACTTATATATATATATATAAACAGTGATGCTTCTGATGCATTTGAATCATTTATTCCTTCAGAAGCAAGTGCTTCATTCCCTTAACCAGTCAAATTATTCTTTGTGGTCACTTGACTACGGACACACATTCTCATTCGTCAACTCTGCTGCCTGATGGACGCAGGCGCAGTGCTGCGTGCTGGTATAGAAAGATGAAAGTGAGGTCCCTGACCTCAGGAATACATGGTTTCCAACAAGGATTCTAATCATCCAGGGCTGACCTATGAGGACTCACAATCCTTGGAAGTTGTAGCCACAATTATCAATATATCCATTTTTCAACAGGTTAGCAATGAGGTCTGTGACCAGGAAAAAAAAAAAAAGACCAAGAACCATTAATATGTGGCTGGATGACACAGTGTTAATTTTAGTTTTGTTTTCAGATTCTCCTAATCTTCTTAGGGAATCAGAATTCTTAATCTTGGCTTGATAGGCTTCATTCTGTTTTCGTTGGGGCTTCCATCAGCCCCAAGAGACCAGTGCCACTGCAGCAACATAACAGGGTGAATGAGGATAATTTCACATGTATGTGAAAGGAAAAAGTATTTTTGTAAGAGTCACTTTTATCTTGTTTTTGTGTCTTATATGTGTGTCTCTGATAAACTATTTAGCATTTGTACGAATGTGCTGAGACACTTCTGTTGCTCAAAATCGTGAACGCTTAAAGTACAATTCTTAGAGTTTTGTTTTTTATTGCATGGATCTACATAGATTTTGCTCGAAACTCAGAGTTAGTCTTAGCTTAAATTCTTAAAATGCTATCGATTTTTCTATTTCCTCCTCTTTATTCTTCTGGTGGAACTGTTATCACTTGATCAGAATGTTTTTATTCCAGTGTGGCTTTCAGAAGGTGACCTTTGGCTGGAGGAAAGGAGCTGGGGATGAAACTTACCCGATTTGAGTATAGAAGAAGAAAAGTGTAAGATTTGAGTCAGGAAAGGTTAATAATAAAGAGAAAGAATGATACGAAATAACATGATTAGGTTAGGGTGGGTCTTTGAACATGCAGCTTCTTTCAGAACTCTGCAACAGAAAATTCTCAGCGCTGTAATGACACTTGGTATAGCGGCCTTCTGAGCCAGGAAAGGTTTTCTGAGGCACCCCAGATACTTTTCCCACCACTAATAGTTCAAAGTCATAAGATAGTACTGGCTGAACCTAAGTATAGTACTCCTGAGTGGTGAGTTACAACATCTGCTAATAAAAAGTTTTATACTTTGACATGTTCTGCTAAGTTTTTATTGAGGGTTGTGAATATTTAATGTCCTCCTAGGAGCTTTTAGGTAAATATGTTTTCACAGCACGCGTGGTGAACCAAACTAATTATTATACCGTGAACCAAACTAATGGGTTTTAATTATGCTAAGGGCTGTAGAGCTGTGGACAAATTCATAATGTGTTTTAAATTGCTAGAATGGAAAGCACAAACCAAAGGTCTAACCTGGAATACTGTTTGGAAAATAATTTCCTTTGCTGAGATGCCAGCTCTCGCTTTTATTTCTCAAGTTGAAGAATACAGTTGACTCGTGGCACTCACATCTGCAAGGTGGAGGAGAGGAAGTGTTGCGCTTGACTTTGGGAGACCCAGATTTTAGGTGAGGGTTTTCACTTCCTCTCTCTTTGGATTTGAACAAGTCACCTGACAAGAAGCACTTCCTCTGCCTTGGCTGTAATATAGGGAAGTGCTATCACATAGGGGAGGCTTACTGAAGATTGCTGAGAGATAGTAACAAAATGATATATAGACAGTGGATAGTTAAGAGGTTTCTTCCCTATTGTTTCGGTTAAGGGAGGTTTGAATCATCACTAACAGAGCCATTAGAATTTCTCTGCCTGACTGGCAATCTGATTACCTTAGTTAGTGTTTCTCCCCTTTGATTATTGTACTCCTTTAATTTTCTGCAATCTCTTAGTCTATTAAACACGACTGTTTGGGAAAGGGGGTCAGCTGTACTTCCTTTTGTATCCCAGTTGACATGTAGGTATATATTAATTTTAGCATTTGATCTCTTATTTCTAAAAATGGGTGAGGCTTAAATGATACCCTTGTTTGTAACATATTGAGTGTAGCCCTGCTGTATGTTCACTGACTGTTACGAGTTATTGGCAATTCACAGAAGAAAATGAGATCTTCAGTGCTGTGTTAGACAAAGTGCTTCTCTCCTAATTTTTCAGATAATGCCCTTAACAGTTAGTCATCAGCTGGTAGTTATAGGGATGGTAGAGAATTAATTGATGACAGCAGGGATACATGTGACTTTTCCACATTTTTGATAAAATAAACACTTAACGAGCTTATTGGAGAGTTTCAGCTTTATTCTCTCAATGCCGAGGACATCATGGCACCAGTGAAATCTGTTGAGTTGTCTGCCAATCAGTCCAAGTTGTAACCAAGTCTTTATAACTGTCTTATAATAATAGAAGTAAATTTAATGGAAAACTAGAGTTCCTGGCACATAGTAATTACTCACTAAATGTTTGTGGAATTGAATTGGTAAGAACTTCTGTTCCCCCAAGGGAACATGTAATGAACCTATAAATGTTACAGGGAATGAGAATGTAGCTTGTGACACATGGCTTTGATTTAAATATAAACTAACTTTGTAGTGACCAGTGAATTGTCATATAGTCTTTAAACACCGATAAATTGAATTGAATAATTAATAGGGTTTTAAAATTATAATGTCATAATTAAAATTCTACTTGGAGACTGAAAAAAATACCTATGCTATTCTCTACCTTATACACCCCTGAGATCTTCCTTAACTAAATACACACCTCTTATCCCTGTAAAACTCAAGGTTGCAAATATTAGAATATTTAGTTTCTTGTGTTTCCATGAGAATTAGAAATATTGTTTGTAGCATACTATTTTTTTTTTTTTTTTTT